>NC_056593.1:3926099-3989859 GCF_018340385.1 Cyprinus carpio | reverse complement strand
ATGTAATGGTATTTTATAGTAATTTGGCCCTCTATTAATATAAACGCATACACATAAAATTAAAATTAAATTAAAATTTATGATTAGCAGACTGCGTTTATTGCCAAAGCGACGTTACAGTGCCAGCAGGCTTATCAATTTTTTACGTATAATATATTACAGAATACAGATGACATTTTTTATTATATATTATTTCAATATAATATAAAAATACTATAAATATTAATATTACTTCCTACAAAAACAAACACGTGAAAATATTAAATTAATATTAATATGCATTGGTATTATTTGAGACAAGAAGATATAATAATGAATCTAATATTATTAATTATTTTAAATTACCTAATACAGCTTACAGAATATTTTATAAAACTAATAATAATTAAAAGGAAAGATATTTTTTCAAATATAATAACAAAACGATTATTATTATTTTCATATATGTTGATTATAATAATAATGATGATTATGCCCTCATGCTTTTTTTCATTACTGGATCACTGGACTATATAATAGTTTTATTCATGAGTATTATCTAAATATTACCACAATATTACTTTTAATTTTTGTGAAATTACAAAAGATAATTTTTTTTGTTCATAATAGAACAACAAATTTTTTGGTTATTAAATAATATTGAGAGCAGATTCCAAACTATTAATATTAAATATCTATTGAAAATATGGAAACTTGATTTTAAAAAGGATAATCAGAGCTCACCTAATATTTTATATATGTAAAATTAATAATTAATTAAAGTCATAATACAATTTATAATAAAAAAGTAAATAAAATGTGATTTTAAAACTATTAATAAATGATGATTACTAATTATAAATATTGAATTTAAAAATAAATGATACTAATTGTGCTATGCTGCCTTCAAATATACCTAAGTGTTGGGCAAAATTCTAAATCAGCAGTGCAGGTAAAGTTCAGATGAGAACAGAATCCCAGAATTCATTGCAACGAATACTAAGTAAAAAAAGCCTAAAGAAGATATTGAGAGTTCTAATTTGTTTTTGGGTAATACTACAAAAAAAGAGTCGATAACAAACAGTACGGTTGTAGTAATTCTAATGGGCCCATTTTCTCCAGTATTTTAGGGCTCAGCAGCCTTTGTCCCATGAGTTTTATGTACATTCTTAAGTCACAACGTCCCTGACCGGAGACGGACTGCTGCCTTCTTCTGCTGGGTAAAACACGCCTACATGGCTCGGCTTCGGGAAGGGGTGTGGACCACGCAGTAAGAAACCACGTGTCCCGGCCGCCCAACCGACCATCTGAGCGGGCAGCTCCAAAACCATGCCACACACACACACACACACCACCACAGCGGCTTTTGTTATGACTGTGACACTCGAAGGTGAGCGACCCAAGCACTTCTGACCCGCAACCCGATGCCGTCTGTAAAAACAAAGATCTTCAATCAAGCGTGACAATCGCACCGAGAGCGAGATTGTGGGCGGCATCTTGGATGAGGCAAACATCAAGAAAGGGCAGGGTTTGCGTTTCAGCAGCGACGTGAGAATACAGCTGGCGGTTGAGGTGGCAGCACGGCAGGCACTCGCCACCTTTCTGTGTCATCTCTAACGGAAGTGCCTGCACTCGACTTCGCTCGTCCGGACCTGAACAAAGCAACGTCACAAATCTGTAGTTGTATAAATATGAATAATCTGTCCAGAGGTCCAGATGTTCAGCACATAACCAACAGAACTAAGGAAAGAGATCCGTATGATAAATGACCGGAGTTGTAGATGTATACACTAGTGCTGAAGAGCCCCGCCCACAGTGAATTTCATTGGCCAGAACATAGTGCTTGTCATAACTGTGCATTAAATACTAAACATCTTTATCATCATTGTGTCATGGTGTGTGCGGACACACACAGACAGCAGTTTGCGCGTGTTTATTGCATTAAAAATTAATCGCATTACTTGTAATGCAAAAAAAAAAGGATTTTTATTTATTTCCTCTTAATACTTCAAACTTCAACCAGCTTTAGACTGCTAAGAATCTACAAGAATAATAATAATACGTTTTTTTTGAAAGTATTAATACTAAAACTATAAAATCTTTTTAGATTATATTTTTTTATAATTATAACATACAGTAATATATATAATACCGGAAGGGCCCCTGCCAATTAAAAATAATAATAATAATAAAAATCACAAGCTTGCTACTTAATGAGAATTCAAGTCAAAATGCATACCTATTAAATGTATTCATTTGTTTGGTCATTTAATTATTCAAAATGATTTTTTTTTTTTTTATAATCAGCTATTTTGGTATAAAGTTAATAACATTTATAAAAGGTATTTGATTCACTTAATAGTATTTTTTAAAAAAGGAAGGGAAAGGTATAAACATTTTAAATACAATATTTTTAACTACGATATACTTGTTAGGCTAGCTTTTATTTATTAGTTATATTGAGCATACGTGAAAATGATAAACAGTAAATCTTGCTTGAAAAATTACACACACGGCACACACACACACGGAACTATATAGGTATATATATACTATATTACACACACAACCATGGAGTTAATATACTATAATATAATATAATATAATAATATAGGATCTAATTCAATATTGTTCCAAATGTGCATTTATTTTGTTTATTTTTTAGAAAGACTGTGGGTTATTTTGAGAAAACTATAAATAAGATGAACGATTTGAATTCTTATTGGTGGGGGGGAACATTTTTTTTCTCTAGTGTATTTGCCCATGCGAAAAATAAACACAAAATAAACCACGTTTCTTTAGTAAACAAAAAACAGTGCACTGAGAGCCAGGTCGCTGCCAAAAAGCGATAATGGGGATGGTGTAAAACGGATCAGCCTGCACCAGTGTTGTTTTTTTTGTATACAAGATAATTAACTGATAACTAAGCACTTCACAGAAAAACAATACTGGAACCACTTTCACACTAAACGTCAGCCTGATATCACAATTTGGGGCAATCCTTCAACCGACAAACTGTTTTGAATAAATCATCCTAGGTAAAGTTTAGGAAGCGTTGCAACTGGAGAGACAACCAAACCGCGGGGGCATGTTTACCCAATGATGTAATATTGATATGTAGTCTCGTGTGTCGAAACAAAAACCGCAGTGCGATGAAACCCAAGGCCAAGGGCAGCGAGATGTGTCAGGTCGCGGGTAAGAGCAGCTGCAATCTGTCAATCAAAGTACAGTTTGCGTACGGGATAAATTGACTTCCGTCCGCCGGGACCCTTTCAGCGATGTCTTTCCACGTAACGCCAGGAGGGGGGGGAAGAAATCATTGCCGCCAAAACCCACTGTTTCACAAGTTACCTCTAATCTAGACACCAAAGGAGAAAGTCAGAGGAGGCTCCTATATTATTACAGCAGATAAACCATCTACAAGTTTAAATCTGGTCTGCATGGGACAACAAACTCTCATAAATAATAACAATTAATTGTCAGTTTTGGGTTGAAGGCATACTTTAAAATGGCACACAGTGCTCTGAACAAGGTCGAGTTAAATAAAATAAAAAGTAAATAATAATAATAATAATAAATAAAAGAACATTTAAAGAAAATGTGTTTTCTAAGCAGTGATTAAGGGGGTTAAACGCCTCCGCAGCGATGTAGCAATCAAATCGCAGTTTTACAACAGATCAGATAAATCTAACTAAAATCAGACTAAAAGTATTGTAAATTTGAGTACTTCCCACGTTAGAAAGGCAGCAAATGAATATATTCTAAAAACATAAAAATAGACAATATTTAGCAGAAACAGTGTTTCTTACGGTTTTCAGTGGTTAAACCGGAAGTACGTGACGTCATGACTCCTCAAGATTAACGGTCGCCGCGTTTTCAGGCCCGAATATTACAACAAATCAGATAAATATAACTAAAAATCAGACTAAAAGTATTGTAAATATTTGAGTTAGACCTTCCCTACGTTTAGAAGATGCACAGCAAATGAATATTATTTAAAACATAAAAAAGGACAATATTAGCAGAAACGTGTTTTCTTACAGGGTTAAACCGGCGTACGTGACGTCATGACTCCTCAAGATTAACGGTCGCAGTTTTTAGGCTAATATTTACAACGGCTAAATGGCATTAAAACTATGCGCAGACGGCCACATATTAGTCCATTAAAACAAAATGTAAAACAAACCAACTCGCTCATAGAATCGAGAAGAAAAGACCGATTTTTTTTTTTAATCATCTTACAAGACAATTGTCAATTATTGACTTAACTGCTGCTGTTGACAAAAATTATACATTTTTTGAGCTCTTGCGATGTGAGGAAGACAGGAACTCTTGTCAGGTGAGTTTCAATAAACTAAAACAAAACCGATATTGTCATAAATGTCATGAATTTAGGCCAGCGAAAGGGTTTAAACAGGCCTGACGTGACAGCGCATTGTTTTCAGGCAACAAACCAGAGTAAATCGCAATAAAATTAAGGATAGATGCCACACATAGCCGTACAACAAAATCAGCTCGATAATTAATATAGAAAAGACGTCAGAAATAGACCAAAATCATTACTGTAATTTAATAAGAACCATAATAATGTTAAATACATTACGTTATAAGGAAAAAATAACGAAAAAACCACCGTCCATACACGCCCACCTCAAAATGATTGAGTATTACCGAACTGTACAGTAATACGTACATACACGATTGATTGTTTTAGGATTTAATTACCTTGTCCATGCTAAAGGAGATAAGAGAAGAGACGGTCGATTAAAGCAGGACACGGGGCACGTCTTTCCGTGTGTTTATTCCCGTTCTTTACTATAAACAGCAGCCAGCCATCACGAGCGCCTCAAAATCAAAATGAAAAACAAACACAAGCGAATATTCGAGGGAATGCGATGTCGACATCAGCTCGCATCCACCACCCCAGCCTCAGGTTTCGAGTCTTTCGTGTGCTTTACGAGAGTAAAAATCGGCCCTGCATTTGTGAAACTATCCCCGAGCCGCGAGAATCCAGGAAAACACCGGAGAAACGGAAGCGTTTCAGCAGCAGCATCTCCTCCGTTTTTCTCTCCATCAGGAAACATTTTGTAAAGGTGCTTTTTCCCTCAAACCTCAAATATAGGACGCCCCCTATTGACCATTAGTTTAACATACAACAATATCTATCTACTATCTATCTATCCATCTATACCTATGATATAATGCGTTGTGATATTACACAACCAGGATTATGCATTTGTGATTACTTTGATCAATCAAAAGTCTCAGTTGGCACATATTACGTTTCCCCTTTAGGGTCCTGGTTATCTGTTTTTGCCAAGAAAATTGCCTGAGCAGGTGTTTTAGAAGCTCTCTCTGGCCAAGGGAGGGGTTGTACCGTCAGTCCTGTCTTTCTGGCTCCTTACAATGAATCTACTGTTTGTTTTCCAATGTAAAGAAAACAACCCTTATGTTTATTCATTGTTCTTCACTATCTATTGACGTTGTTTGGCATATTGTGAACGGCACACAAAAACACAATTTGCACGAGTCATTTTCTTCTTGTCTATTTTCAATATCTCATGACGTCATGGAAATGCATTGCATGTGTTTTATCTTGGCTTTAACATGCGTGTTTGCCCAGACCGCAGAGCATTTAATCTTAAATGCAATATAAGTGGCTAAAAGCCAAAGTATGCGTTACAAACATTTAGGACGGCTATAATGTTGTACATGATGACACCCATAGACAGCCATAATGCCAATCACTGCATGTTCTCTCTGCTGTTCTGATATATTTATATTTAAATAAACCAGCCATAAACACTCTTGCAACTGCCCTAGCAAAACATGTGTGGGCAGAAAACACTCTAGCAACTACTTAGCAACCCAATCAAAACAGCCAAGAAATTACTTAGAACATAGCAACCAGCCAAAGCTCTTTAGGAGCTCCTTAGCAACAGGCTAAAACAATCTAGCGACTGCCTTGCAACCAGCCAAAACAAACAAGAAACCACCTAGAACAACCTAGAAACCAGCCAAATCACCTTAGCAACTAAGTGACCAGTTCAAAACACTCTAAAAACTGCCTAGCATCAAGTCAAAACACTTATAGAACAAGTCAAGAAATCAACTATAGAACAACCTATCAACCAACCAAAACACGCTACCAACTGCCCAGCAATCTGGCTGGTTACTAGGTTGTTTCTATGTTTTATTTTTATTTTGTTATTAATTAATTAAATAAATTTATCTGGTCTCTATCCCATATATAGAGTTTACTACAGCACATTATATTCTATTTTGTTTTGTCTGGTTTTTAGGCAGTCACTAGAGTATTTTGTCTGGTTGCTAGGTGGTTTTAGGAGGTTTCTGGGGTGTTCTTGTTCTAGCTGGTTGCTAGGCAGTTTCAAACATGTTTTGTCTGGTTGCTAGATGGTTGTAGATGGTATCTAGGGTGTTCTGGGCGGATGACTAGGTTGTTCTCCAAATAGTTTTCTAGGGTGTTTTGGCTGGTGTTCTAGACATCAACTTTAATACATGTGACATATTTCGTTATCTAGGTTCTATTCTGGATTTCTCTATTTCTCTTTTGCCTATTCATATGCAATAGCAATATTTCTTTTTATTATTATGTTCTAGGTTATAGGTGGTTTCTATGGTTTTTTGTCTAGTTTCTAGGCTGTCTTTGGAGTGTTTAACTACGGTTACTAGAGTCTTTTGTCTGGTTGCTAGGGGGTTTAAAATGGTTTCTGGGGTGTCATGGGTTGTTGCTAGGTTGTTCTAGGGGTTTGTGGGATGTTCTGGCTGGTTTCTAGGCAGTTCTAGAGTGTTTTGGCTAGTTGCTAGGTTGTTCTAGTTGGTTTCTAGGTTTTTGTTGTTGTTGTTGTTTGTTTTGTTTTGTTTTGTTTTTTGTCTGGTTGCTATGCAGTTACAATAGTGTTTTGGCTGGATGCTAGGATGTTCTGGGTGGTTGTTAGGGTATTGCTAGCTTTATCATTTTTAGCTGCTTATATCTCATTTCATCATTGGATATTTGATTATTTCAGTATGCTTTGCTTTATCGGTCTCATAAATAAATGTGCTTATCTTTGCACAGTAAATGCACAGAGTACTACAGAAACAGTATAAAGTAGTATGGTAGCATGCTTTTTTTTTTGAACAAAGCCAGAGATTAATTTCGGCTTTAGTGTCAGCAAGAGGGTGCAAGTGTCACATTTGTTGTAAGTCACCGTTTCTTTGTTGGCAGTTGTCAACCATGGGCATGAAGGGTTTGAAAAGACCTGTTGTTGTTTGATATTTAGTTTTATGGGATGTTGGTGTATAGCACAAAAAAAAAAAAACAATTTTACGGCGGTGAGCCATGTATGTATTCGTAATTTCATGCCAAAGCGAAGTCTCTGATTGTTAGACTTATTTGATTTGTAACAAACAAAGAGACCAAAGAGGAGAAATCAATTTCATATTTTTGCCTTTTATTCAACAAGGAATTAATTTGGATACAATCTAAAATGATACGACCCAGTCTGTCTTGAATAAAAGGTCTTTCAGACTGGTCCACCCTCTCACATTTCCAGCATTTAGAGCAAATATTTCCATTTATGCGGAGGCACCAAATGTCTTGTGGAGGTGTTGAAGAGAAACAGGGACAGGGAGGTGAAGTTCATGTCCCAAACATTTAACCATAAACCATACTAAAACAATCTAATGTAATAATAAATTATTAATGAATAAAAAAGACAAAAAAAATAAATTAAAAAAAATACTTAAACGCGTCATAGAATCACCCAGAAACCAGCCAAAACACTCTGCAACTGTCTAACAACTAGCCAGAACAACCTAGCAGCATTATAGCAACTGCCTAGTAGCCATCCAAGCACTCTAGTAGTAAATGCCTACCTATCTAACGGGAAAACATTCTCACAACTTTCTTTAATGTTTTTTTTGAAAAGTTATATAAAAAGTTAGGGACCAAATAAACAAATACAGTTGTTATTAGCTCACTCTGAAATTTTTACAGACAACAGAGATCTACTTAACACACAGAAACACTGAAAATGCTGTCATCCAAAACATAGCAACATGCTATAGACACTCTAAACCACCCTAGCAACTTGCATAGCAACAACTTAAAGAAAGCCACTCTAAATCTCCTATAAACCATATAACTGCACATGCTAAAATCAGTTTAAAACACTCTAGTTAACCGCATAGCAACATATTCAAAAGCCACTTTTTTTCTAAAAGAATCCTAGCAGCACCCACATGGCAACATGTTAAGACCACTCTAAACACCATACCAACTGCATAGCAACATGCCAAAACCACAATAAACACACCTGTAGCAACCGCATTAACAAAAAAACTTGTAAACCACTCTACCGACAACCCTAGCACCCTTGTAGACCACATAGCAACATGTTAAAACCACGCTATATACCCTAGTTACCACATAGCAACATGCCAAAATGACTCTTAACATCTTAATAACCACACAGCAACAAGCTGAAACAACTTTAAACACCCTAGTAACCACATAGCATCATGTCAAGACCACCCTAAATACCATGATAACTGCATAGCAACATGCTTAAACCACTGTAAACACCTTAGTAACTGCATAGCAACATGTCTAAAGCAATATTAATACCTTGAGTAATAAACCACAGTAGCAAGCATAAACCATTCTAAACACCCTTAGGAACCAAAAACAAAAAAACAATAAAAAACCATTAAAAACACCCTAGTAACCACATAGCAACATGTAAAACCAACTACCCTAGTATCCCTTGACAATGACCCTTAACATCCTAGTAACTGCATAGCAACAAGCTGTCACGGTTGGTAAACCGTGGTCTCAGGTTTTCACTATGTGGGTGGAGTTTTGTGTGTCGCTCGTCTGCACTGATTGTTTCATGTGGGTTGGGCGTCGCCGTTGATTGTTCATTTAGCACCGAGCTGTTACTCATCACCTTGATCCCTATTTATTGCCGTCTGTCTTTCGTCCCTTGTGTTTTGTCAGAGCAGCGTTTATGCAGTTTTCCTGTCTGTGTTGCCTGGTTCTTCGTCCTTGTTCCTCTGTGCTGTTTTGTTCGCTGTTGTCTTCCCCCGAAACCGCCCGTCCACTCTTCACCACCGGGGATGCACCTACTACCACCACGGACTGCTCATCTCAGGCCTGTGTCAACGCTCTCCTGCTGCATCTACTCCACCGCCACTCATACTGGATCATCGTCTGCCATCGCTGTTATCACCTATTGTTTTCCCTTGGACTCAGTTATACATTCCTGTTATCAATAAACATTATCATTTAAACTCTTGCATTTGCTTCCCTCAACCCATTTGTTACCGTTACAGAACGCTCTGACCCCCTAGGAAAAAAGCAGCAAGTTCCACTTCCTAGACACTCTCCGAGTTCATTCACCACAGTGTCAACCGCATGGATCAGCAGCAGGAGGAGAGCCTCATCAACACCGGACGCGCTGTCCAAGCGCCTGGTGTGGGACACAGGTGGCTCCGAGCTTCACCACCAGCAGATCCAACAGCTGAACCTCATGAGGCTCCCGCTGCGCCACCCGCACCGTCGGTTCCCCGGGCGGCTAGCACCGAACCCAGCTATCGACCCGAACCACGCCTACCAGTTTCCCGAGAACTACTCTGCGGGTGAGCCTAATTACTGCAGAACATTGCAAACCAAGTGTTCACCGAATTTCCCCTGCAGCCTCGACACCTTTGGAGCCGAGGAGTCCAAGAGGTGGCGTGTTTGCTGACTATGCTCTCTGGGAGGGCTTTCCCTGTGGGGAACGGGCGGTGTGGGAGAACCGAGATCCATGCTGCGCCTCGTTTCCACTACTCCCTCTCCGAGGAGATGAAGAGGGTATTCGAACCGTTGCCTGCGGCCGGCAAGGAGGCGGCCCGGCGAAGCTGACGGAACTCCAGCAAGGGAATCTCTCCGTTTGCGGATTACTCCATCCGGTTTCGCACCTTGGCGGCTGCGTGCAAGTGGAACGAGGAGGCGCAGTGGGATATGTTCCTAGATGGGTTGTCCGACCGTGTTCAAAAGGAGATCTACCTCCTCGAGTTGCCCACCAGCCTCAATGGACTCATCGACCTGGCGCTCAACCGCGTGGATGGCCCGCATCGGCGTCTGGGGGGCACACGCCTGTCCCCCACGTCTCCCAAGCACACTAGAGAGTGGCAGCTCGAGTAGAGAGAACACGGCCGGTCCCGTCTTCGATCATGAGCCCATGGCAGGGGGTAGAGCTCGACTGACCCGGTATTGAGGAGAGAGAGAGGCGGAGGGTCCCGAGGACTGTGACCTGTATTGTGGCGGCTCAGGACACTTTCTACTCTCTTGCCCAGTAAAAGAAGCCAGCCCGGGTAGTAAATTTGAGGCCTACTATCATCGGGTGGGAATCTCGGCCGGGAAGTCCTCTCAACAACATCATAGGGCTCCTTCCGTGACAGTCCTGAGGGGGGGGGGGGGGGCACTGACCTGTCCACCCCTATCTGTGACTCGGGGGCAGAGGGTAACTTCATGGACACTAACCTCGCAGCAACACACTGTTGAACTCCCCAATCACTACTCCCTTTCACCATCAGATCACCGGTCACCATCGGCACTCACATGGCCAAGTACTACCCTGCATCACCCCACACGACTGGATCCCTACCCTATCTTTACCACTCCGGCAACCACACTGAGAACATCCCCTTCCTCCTACATGGAACTCCCCTGTGGCAACCCATGCGTGCCTTGGTCCCCCACCTGGCTATCAAAACACAACCCACGAGTGGATTGGGGTTCGCAACACCATCCCGTTCGTGGAGTAAATGTTTGTTCATGAAGTCTTGTTCTTGTTTCTTCTGCTTGCTCGGGTGCTGTGTCTGTGTCGGTGTGGTCTAAGGAGGTGGCTACGCGTTTTTGTGGAAAAGTGACAGTTAGGTCTCCTTGCGGCAGTTACGCTCTGGGTCTCTGCCTTCTCTTTTCCTTACTCTCCGCCATGCCACAGAGAGGCAGGCACTAGTCTACATAAGGGGCCTCGACTGGAAGGAGACCGGATACCAGGAGACTGTCCGAAACGGGGAAAGTGAACACGCAAGCGACCCTATGGAAAGCAAAGTGCCAGTACTGACTTAGAGAGACAGGCAAATACGAAAGACCGCGCCGAGCACGGATGAGCGGGGGGCAAGCTTTACCCTCTCTGTCCATTTCCTGAGAGGGAGGCCAATGGAGACATATTTCCTTGACTCTACTCTCTCTGATTCTCGGCTCCGTTACAGCATCGAGGTTCATCCGGCACTTCCCTCTTCTTCCATCAGGGGCGGGATTCTTTTTTTTGTGGGGAAGAAGGATGGTTATCTGCGACCTTGTATGATTACCGTAGAGCTGAACAACATCAGGTAAAGAATACTTATCCTTTGCCGTTGATGTCTTCGGCTTTCGAGAGGTTACAGGGAGCATCCGTCTTCAAAAAATTGGATTTACGTAACGCTTATCATTAGGGCTGGGCCGATAAACGATATCACATCGAATCGCGATAAAATTTAAATCGATAACGATGAGCCTTTCTCCTGCCTTTGCCCTTCAACAGGATGTACAGCGCCTATGCAACTAGAGGCTCCCCTCTATAGACCTTGGGAGGAGGTCACCCGCTCAAAGGAGGACAGAGAAGCCATAGCCATGTTAGAGGCCAAAGACCATCAAGATACCTGTGGATGGTGTCAGAGCGATACCGCCCCCCCTTGCTCAGGTGAAGAAGGACTTCCACAGAGCTCAATGTCTCCTCTGAAGTAGTTGTAAAGGCCTTCCCCTGAGGTCCACTGAAGCTGTAAGTTAAGCTAGGAGATCCTGACCTAGGCACTCAAATACAACCAGGAGATCAAGAGGTTGAAAGATTTCTGGTTATGTGGTGAAGCTGACTCCGAAGAGATTCATAGCTCTGCTGAATCTTGGTACTATGTACCACACCACATTGTACATCATAACACAAAGCTCGGGTAGTCTTTGAAACTGCTCCTTTGAGTTTCCAGGGGGTACCGTTCTTAACCACTACCCCCTCCTGCCAGGACCCCCCCTTGGGCCTACACTGCTGCGTTGTCCTCCTCGCGTTTCCGCCAGTATCCTGTAGCAGTGAGCGGAGATATAAAGGCCATGTTTCACCAGATCCCGCCTGCTCCCGAAGACTGCCTGCCCTGCTGCGGTTCTTATGGAGAGACTGTGAAACTGAGAGGCTGCCAGATGTATATGAGTGGAGAGTCCTGGCCCTTTGGGACAACCGTGTAGTCCCTGCTGTGCTACCTTTGCCCTTCAGAGCCATGTAAGGGAGCACAGGGATACCTATAAAGACATCTACGACTCTGTCCAAAGACACTATGTTCTTCTACGTGGACAACTGCCCGTCTGCCAGTCCTTTTTTGACCCACAAGAGGCCAAACTGCTTCATTGACAGAATGAGAGAGCTGCTTATGCAAGGTGGATTTGAGATACGCCAGTGGGCCAGCAACATGCCTGAGGTGGTCGCTCATCTGCCAGGTACGGCAAGATCAGATAGCTGTGAACTGTGGCTAAACCTTAAAAGCCTTGATCCTCAGGAGTCAACACTGGTCTCAGTTGGCACTGCACTACTGATGTTCTGGATACAAGCCACCGCCCTGTAACCTACACAACTGTGACGCTGCGCAATGTTTTACAAAGTACTGGCCAGTCAGTATGACCCATTGGGTTATATCTGCCCCTACACTACAAGAGCAAAACTCATTGTGCAGGCCCTGTGGAGCACAGATAGAGGCATGGGATGAGCCCATAGAAGGAAACCTGCTTCAGTCCTGGCTCGAATGGGAAAAGGAATTGTCTTATCTCCAGTATATCCCCATCCCCCGATGTTACGCTCCTCTTCACAACAGCAAATAGTACGACATATGAGGCTCACATCTTCTGTGACGCCTCAGAGAAGGCGTATGGAGCTGTGGCCTATATCAGAGTCATAGAGCAGCAGGCTCACACCTACACCTCATTTATCATGGCACGCTCCAGAGTAGCGCCCCGCAAGCAGGTGTCGATACCCCCGACTGGAGTTGTGTGCTGCGCTCCACTGGAGCCCAAACTGACCAAGGTACTCCAAAACTGAGCTCTCACTACCCCTTCACTCAGTCTATCTGTGGACAGATTCCACTACAGTGCTTCAGTGGATTCAGTCCAGCTCCTGCAGGTACAAAGTTTTTGTGGGGACTCGGATCTGTGAGATACAGGAGCTGACCTCTCCGGAAACAGTGGGGGTATGTGAACTCTGATGATAATCCAGCCGATGACATCACAAGAGGGAGATCACTGTCAGAGCTCACGGTCTCCAGCCGATGGTCGCAGGGCCCACACTTTTTCACACAGACTCCTGACACCTGGCCGAAGCCCCCGACAGAGTTCTCAGAATGTGGCAGTGAAGAACTCAGAAAGACCGCCTTCTGTGGACTTACAAATGTGTCACCAAGTCTGCCAGATCCAGCACAGTACACACCTTTAGATGATTTGATTCTGGCCACCCACCAATCCCTGCAGGGGGTGGCTACCACCTCCTACACTGTAAGTGAGCGCCTGGAGGCAGAGACCCAGCTGCTTCAATCTGCGCAGAAGGACAGCTTCACAGAGGAGGTCCAAGCCTTACAAGCAGGTAACTCTGTTCGCCCAAGCAGTCGTCTCAGTGCCCTTTCCCCTGAGTATGACAGTCTCAGTGGATTAGTCAGAGTGGGAGGCCGTCTGCGTCAAGCTACAGACATAGACCCTGACAGCATCCACCCAATTGTGTTATCACCCGATCACCCTCTGACTCAACTCATTATAAAGCACTATGATGTTCAGCTGTTTCATCCTGGTGCAGAGAGACTCTATGCAGAGTTACGCCGCACCTACTGGGTCCTCAGAGGTCGCCAGGCCATTAAGAAACATCAGTACCGGTGTGTGTGACTGCAGGAGATGGCGCGCCTCACCCTCTACACCAAAGATGGCCGACCTTCCTTCATCTCGGCTGAGACTATACAAACCACCCTTCTGGTCTACAGGCATGGACTGTTTTGGACCATACCTGATTAAGATTGGGCGTAGGAGAGAGAAACGCTGGGGAATCATCTACAAATGCCTCACCACTAGATGTAACCCACTTAGAACTCATCTCTAGCCTTGATACTGACTCTTTCTTAATGTCATTACGCAGTTTTTATTGCAACGCCCGGGGGAAGCCATATGAGCTGTGGTCCGACCGGGGTACCAATTTCAGGGGCGGCCATAAAGAACTACAGAGCGCTTTTGAGAGCATGGCACCGAAGCTGCAGCAGCAACTGGCTAAGCAGACTATCCACTTCCACTTCAACCCACCATACTCTCCTCAATTCGGGGGAGCTTGGGAGAGGGAAATCCGATCCGTTAAGTCAGCCCTGCAAGGGCATCCTGAAAGACCAAGTTGTGGCAGAGGAAGTGCTCCTAACAGCTCTCATAGAAGTTGAATGGCTCCTTAATTAACCACTAAACCACTCGTGATATGCCTCCTCTGATGTGGCTGATCCGGACCCCATCACGCCGAACCTGCTGCTCATGGGGCGGCGCGACGCTGCAATTACCACAGGCAGTATACGGCCCTCATGATGCCCTTTCCCAACAGAAGATGGAAAAACACAGCCAGGTGATCAGTGATCATTTCTGGAAACGCGTTTGTCCAGAACTACCTTCCAGGGCTTCAGCTGAGACATAAATGGAGGAAATCCACTGATAATGCTACTGTGGGACAAATTGTAATGATCATTGACTCCAACCTTCCCAGAGGGCTTTGGCTTGTTGGGAGGACCATCACCAAGATTTTCCCAGGGACAGATGGTGTTGTTCGAGCTGCGGAGGTGAAGGTTCATCCGTAAGACAGTATCTACGTTCGCCCCGGTAACCAAACTGGTGGAACTCCCTGAAATGCCTGCGAGGATTTAAATGGCACATTCTTCAAACTAGTTGACTTTTGAATGAGTGTATTTGCCAGGCAAATACAGGGGCGGCTGTTAAAAGTCCGTGCCCTGACATAGACTACGTTACCCGATAATGCATGTGTTCATAGGTAGTTCTGCTCCGCTCGTGCGTGGTTTGTGCTAGGCGCTTTCACTTTCGTGTGGTCCAGGGCCATGAGAGCAGTATTCACGGTGCAGGAGAATTGCCATTCCTCTGTTAATCCTGCGCTAGTCTAGTGTGTAGAAGTGCTGTGTGCGTTCTTAAGATGTAAAGTACGGCTTTGCATGAATGACGCGTTATTGCAAAGTTATTCGGTGGGGCCTGGGTAGGTGGCGAAGTTGTTATACTCGTGTTATTCCTTACTGTTATACTGCTGATGCCGCTACGGCGCTCCCACAAGCGCTCCTAAAGTAGCCATCTACTGTATATACTTTAGTTTATTGCCTTGCAAATAACGCCAAATATTATATTTAATGTATAGTTCGCCTGTTTTGGCACTTTTCACCATTTTGAGATTTATGGCATTTATGCAAGTTCATTTATAGTGTTAGAGCTCCCACTAGTGGATTTTGGTTGTACTGCGGGTTATTTCTTTATGCATCTGTATCTAACCATAGCCTACATGTTTACTAATATACATTTTATTGTAATTTGTTTCAGATAACCACACACCCACACACAACCACACCTATTTTGTCATATTAATACCTGCAAACCTTCATCATCTCCATGTACCTGACTCCTCTCCTCAATAAATTCTCAAACTGCACCATTGGATTTGCCTATTCCTTCTGACCGAGGAAGACTCAGTTGACGAACAATCCAAAAACAGCTGCTGACGCACACAGTCTTTTACAATAACATTTTTTACAAAATAAAATAATGCAAAAAATTTTTTTTTTTAAATAAATAAAATTTATTTTTGAAAATTTAAGAATCGATTCATACTCGTCCATAACATACTCGCGATTAATCAATAATCGATTTTTTTCACCACCCCTAGTAATTGTAAGAATTGTAAACAATAAGCTTCATTTTACATTTGTCACGGTTCATGGGTCAGTGTGTTCATCTTGTGTCTCTGTCTGATTGTGTGCGTCTGTTAACTAGCAGCAGCTGCGGGATGAGCACCAGCTGCAACTCATTTGCTCTGCCTTTAAGTTTGGCTGGCATCCTGTTCGTGTTGTTGGTTCGTTGATTTCTCGTCTGTCTCTCTTGTCTAGTTGTGTTCCTGTACCTCCAGCTGGTATTCTCTGGACCTTATTCCTCGCCCACCTGGGATTCCTGCGCTGGGTTTGAGTTACTGCAGCTTGAGCGATATGGACCTTATTCCTCGCCCGCCTGGGATTCCTGCGCTGGGTTTGAGTTACTGCAGCTTAAGCGATCTGGACCTTATTCCTCGCCCGCCTGGGATTCCTGCGCTGGGTTTGAGTTACTGCAGCTTGAGCGATCTGGACCTTATTCCTCGCCCACCTGGGATTCCTGCGCTGGGTTTGAGTTATTGCTGCTTGAGTGGCCTGGACGTGATTCATCCGGGGTTATGCCATCATCTTCCTACGTTCTCATTGCTGGCTATCTGAGCTACAAATAAACCATTTTTACCTCGCACTTGGATCTCGTGACTCGATCATTGTGACAGAATGAACCAACCAGAATGGATCCAGCGAGCTCAGCAGAATTACGAGACTTTTTAACCAGTAGTAACTCTCGCATGGAACGCCAAGGGGACCAGATGATGGCTACGGGTTGTGCTGTCCAAGCCCTGGTCGCTCAGGTTTCGGAACTTACCACTCATGTTTCAGCGCTTCAAGTTAGAGACTGGTTCTTATCAGCAAACCACCTGCGTCCAATCCACCAGCTGCCGTGGATCAAAGCACCCGTTCTCCTGAGCCCTCGTCTACCACCACCAGCCCTTTTATTCCGGGGAGCCCCAGTTGTGTCGCTCATTTTTGGCTAAATGCTCACTCTATATTTCTCTTCAACCGACATCGTTTCCCACCTAGGAATCTAAGATAGCGTTCATCATAAATCTGCTCACTGGACGAGCGGCAAGCTGGGGAACCACCGTGTGGGAACAGAGACTTCCAAGCGTTTTCGCAGGAGCTGAAGAAGGTATTTGATCGCGCTGCTTATGGCAGAGAGGCAGCTAGACTTCTCGTGGAGCTGCGACAAGGGGATCGCACCGTAGCCGATTATTCTGTCGAATTTCGTACTTTAGCTGCGGAGTGCGGCTGGAATTCTGAGGCACAGTTGGACCTGTTTCTACATGGACTTTCGGACACCATCAAGGACAAGATTTATGCCTTGGATTTACCCGCGGGGGTGGATAAACTCATTGAGCTGGCTATTCGTGTGGATGCCAGAGTAAGGAGGCGTGTCCAACAGAAGACACTACGGAGAATCCCTGACGTCACTCATCAGAGCAGCCTATCATCAGTCACTGAGAAGAGTGAGTTCTTTTTCCCTGATCCCGAACCCATGCAGATGGGCAGGTCTCATCTTTTGCAGCAGGAGAAGCAGAGATGCAGAGAGAAAGGTTTATGCTTGTACTGTGGAGCCACCGGTCACGTCGTTCTGCAATGTCCAGTAAAAGCCGGTGCCCGCCAGTAGGTAAGAGGATACTGACGGGTGGAGCGACTTTTAATAAATCCTCTCTTTCTGTCACGTCACTACCGGTAAGGCTGACACTTCATGCTTTGACTTTTGATTGTGAGGCTTTGGTGGATTCGGGGGCAGAGGGTAATTTCCTAGACTATAGAGTTGCTAAAAGACTTAAGATACCCATGGTGGAACTTTCTCAGCCCATCTCTGCAGTGGCACTTAATGGGCAGTCGTTACCCTCCGTCACACATTCCACAGTCTCAGTGAAACTCATCATCTCCGGACAACACACTGAGTACATTGACTTTATCCTCACTGACACTCCTGCTGCTCCTGTGGTTTTGGGGCATCCCTGGCTGGTGCTCCATAATCCCCACATAAACTGGAGAAAAAATTCTCTCTTGTCCTGGAGTGATTATTGTCATGTCTGTTGTCTGCATGTTCTCCTGTGTCTTGTTCTGTGTTTCAGGATGATCACACTGACCTGTCTAACGTGCCACGTGAGTACCTCGACCTGAAGAGAGTCTTCAGTAAGTCTCAGGCTGCTTCTCTACCTCCGCATCGTCCCTATGACTGTGCTATAGAATTATTGTCAGGTACGTCTCCGCCTAAAGGCAAATTATATTTGATTTCCAATCCGGAGAGGGAGGTCATGGAGAAATATATTTCTGATTCTCTTGCAGCCAAGATCATCTGCCCCTCTTCCTCTCCAGCAGGTGCGGGATTTTTTTCGTGAAAAAGAAAGACGGCTCTCTTCATCACTGTATTGACTATTGAGGGTTGAATGACGTCACGGTGAAGAATACTTATCCTTTGCCGTTGATGTCTTCGGCTTTCGAGCGTCTGCAGGGGGCGTCATTTTTCACGTAATTGGATCTCTGTAACGCTTATCATTTGGTTCATTGGAGATATGCTAGATCAGTTCATTTATGTCTACCTGGATGACAAACTGATATTTTCTCATTCTCTCCAGGAACATGTTCAACACGTCAGGCGAGTGCTTCAGAGGCTGTTAAAGAATGTGCTTTTTGTTAAGGCGGAGAAATGCGTTTTTGCATGCACAGTCTGTTCCTTTTTTGGGATACATCGGCTGGGCCGAGGGAGTGCGCATGGATACCGACAAGATTCAGGCTGTGGTAAATTGGCCAACCCCAGAGTCTCGTAAGGCCCTGCAGAGGTTTCTGGGCTTTGCCAATTTCTACCTGCGGTTTATTCGCAATTTCGGCCAGCTAGCCGCCCCTTTGACTTCCTTAACCTCCATCAAGACTGCCTTCAGGTGGTCTAGTGCAGCGGAAGCTGCATTTTCCAAACTGAAAAGCTGTTTCGTTTCAGCTCCCATCCTTATTGCCCCTGATCCTTCCCGGCAGTTCGTGGTGGAGGTTGATGTGTCAGAGGTGGGGGTTGGCGCGGTTCTATCCCAGCGTTCCCTCACGGACGGTAAGGTGCATCCTTGCGTGTATTTTTCTCACCGTTGTCCCCTGCCGAGTGTAATTATGACATTGGTAACAGAGAGCTGTTGGCAGTCAAGCTCGCTTTGGAAGAGTGGCGTCATTGGTTGGAAGGTTCTGGGGTTCCTTTTATTGTTTGGACCGATCACAAGAATCTTGAATACATAAAGTCCGCTAAAAAATTAAACTCTAGGCAGGCTCGGTGGGCTCTTTTTTTCGGTCGTTTTGATTTTTCAATTTCTTATCGTCCAGGTTCTAAGAACATCAAACATCGGACGCGTTATCCCGTATTTCTGATGTTTCGGAACGCCCATCTTTTTCCGAACCCATTGTACCGCAGAAAGTCTTTATTTCTGCAGTCAGGTCGGACATTGAGTCGAAGGTTCGCACAGCCTCGCAAGGGGTAACGCCCCCGCCCGGATGCCCACCGGGTCGGTTGTTTGTGCCAGAGGCTTTAAGGTCCGAAGTTATCCAATGGGGTCATTATTCCAAAGTAGCTTGCCATCCTGGGATTAGTCATACCATGTTTCTCGTTAAACAGCGGTTTTGGTGGCCAGCCATGGCTCGTGACATTCGTCTTTTTGTTTTGGCTTGCTCTGTCTGTGCTGTTTCGAAGTCTTCCAATCGACCCCCTGCTGGACACCTTCAGCCGTTGTTAGTTCCTTCGAGACCCTGGTCCCACATTCGCTAGATTTCGTTTTGGTTCTCCCTCCTTCACAGGGACACACGGTGGTTTTGACCGTGGTGGACCGGTTCTCGAAGGCAACTCATTTCGCTCCTCTGCCCAAGTTACCTTCTGCCAGAGAAACAGCGGTTGCTGTCATAGATCACATTTATCGCTTACATGGCCCCCCGATGGACGTGGTCTCTGACAGGGGGCCTCAGTTTGTTTCCAAATTTTGGAGAGAATTTTGTAAATTACTGGGGGCAACTGTTAGTCTTCTGGATTTCATCCTCAGAGTAATGGTCAGACGGAGAGGGCCAACCAAGATCTAGAACGAGTGTTGCGATGTTTGGTTTCTCAGAACCCATCCTCTTGGAGCCAGCAGCTCTCATGGGTTGAGTACGCACATAACTCGTTACCAGTTTCAGCTACGGGCCTATCGCCTTTTCAGTGTAGTTTAGGGTACCAGCCACCACTTTTTTTTTTCCAGAATTGGAATCCGAAAGTCGCGGTTCCCTCTGCCCACGCATTTATCGTGACACACCTATCCCCCCCCCCCCCCCCCCCGCGTCTCGTAGACGGGGAACCAGCTTATTCGGTTGAACGCATTCTGGAATCGAGGCGGAGGGGACGAGGATTTCAATACTTGGTGGACTGGGAAGGTTATGGTCCGGAGGAGAGGAGTTGGGTTCCTGCTATAGACATATTGGACCATTCCATTATCGATCGAATCGGCAGGTAGGTTCTCCTGAGAACGCCAGGAGGCGTTCCTAGGGGAGGGGGTACTGTCACGGTTCATGGGTCAGTGTGTTCATCTTGCGTATCTGTCTAATTGTGTGCGTCTGTTAACTAGCAGCAGCTGCGGGATGAGCATCAGCTGCAACTCATTTGCGCTGCCTTTAAGTTTGGCTGGCATCCTGTTCGTGTTGTTGGTTCGTTGATTTCTCTCGTCTGTCTCTCTTGTCTAGTGTGTGTTCCTGTACCTCTCCCAGCTGGTATTCTCTGGACCTTATTCCTCGCCCCACCTGGGATTTCCTGCGCTGGGTTTGAGTTACTGCTGCTAGTGACGTGGTCTGGACGTGATTCATCTGGGGTTATGCCATCTTCCTACGTTCTCATTGCTGGCTATCTGAGCTACAAATAAACCAATGTTTTACCTTGGCACTTGGATCTCGTGACTCGATCATTGTGACAACATTTACTTAACATGCTACCCTGCTGAAAAAAACAATAGAAACCATTTTGTATTGTTTTCCACAATTTGTAATGGTTTTATAATGGTTCTAATGGGAATTCTTAAATGGTTTTTAATGAGACACTGTGCTAATGGTCCCGTGGGGTCTCTATTGGTGGGCATGTATGTCTATTGGATACCATTTAAGAGACCAATAGAACACCTTTGGAAAACGATCGTCGGTGGTATCAATGTGGACACTAGTCAGAAACCATTATGACTCCAATAAATTAAGTGGTATCTTTGGAAAACTGTAATGGTCTTAGTGGGCAGGCTACTGCTGAAAAAAATAAATAAACAAAATCTAAATATTGCGAAAAATATCCAGGTCCAAAGCAAAGCATTTTATTAATCAAAAATTAAGTTTTTATACATTTATGGTAGGAAATTTACAAAATATTTTCATGGAACATGATCTTTACTTAAAATCCTAATGATTTTTGGCATGAAAGAAAAATCAATAATTTTGACCCATACAAAAAAAAAATTGGTATTGGGTCTATTGCTACCAAATGATTACCTGTGCTACTGATGGACTGTTTTGTGTGCTGGCAGGGAACACATTTTATTCACTCACTTCATACAACAAACAACACTGAACTACCACACTAAACCATTGAGATATTCAAACACAGCGGACAATAATTAATGACAACAGAAAAGAAAGATAGATAAACAAGAAGAGCAGAAGAAGATATAAAGACTGTGTGTCTCTCTCTACAAACAATTAATTACTTCACAAACAGCAAAAATATATATGCATCTATTAAAAGCAGTGCTTATGAGTAATGGAACAGTGATTAAACTGACTTGGAAACCTGTATTCACAAGTGGAATCCACTATTCAGAACCAAACCCATGGAAACTCACCTACAACATTTACTAATGGAAACCTGTATTCTAAAGTTGTATTGGTTTTACAAAGTGTTCAAGATGTTGGTTCACTCTTGGGGTCTGTTACTGTAGGAACATCGGCTTTACATTTCCATACATTTCTCATGAACATAAAATGTGTAATGGACAAAACACATCTGTACAAGAATCTTGAATCTGCTCAAAGGGCCCCCCAAAGTGTTGGACAAAATTTAAACATGATGTATGTTTGTCAACAGCACTAAGTTTTTGCAACTTTTTTGAGATTGCCATTATAAATATATGTATGGGATAATGCATTCACATACTGGTAATGGTGGTTTAATAACAATAGTTTTAGTCCTAATGAATTTTTAATGAATTAATGAATAACAATAGTTTTAGGAAAAAATGTGTAAATGTCAAGTTTGCGCGTGTTAATTCCGCAGTGCATGTTGAGTATTCTGATGAATAATATATATAAAATAAGATAAAAATGATATAAACTTGTGTATAGTTGGTATTAATAATTAAATTAATTAATTCATTAATCAATGGCCTAATTACCAGCTGATCAGGGTGAAAAATTCAAATCCAGAACCAATACAAAACTGCCAACGGAAACCATTTTAGAATATGTGCAAAATAAAAAACCAATAGACACTTGTAATGGAACCGTAATCAGAACCATTACAATACACTGTGATGAATGAAAACTATGCACAATATGTGCATAATAAAGACCAATAACAAACTTGTAATGGGACCTATCAGAAACCCAATAGAAAACTGTGATGGAAACAGTCATTATGTGACAAATTTAGTGACAATACAAAATTTGTAATGGAAACCTATACAAACCAATAAATCCTAATGGAACCAAAACACACTACGTAATGGAAACCATTAGAATTTCTGTAATGGTTTCTATTGTTTTTTTTTTTTTTTTTTTTTTTTTGTTTTTTTTTCAGCAGGGTAATTACCAGGCACGTGCACACATAGACATCAAAGGGTGCTTGAGCACCTGCCTTTTTCTTCCTCGAGAGAAAGTGCCCTTTTTTCTGGGAAGTTTTTTATTTTTATTTTTTTTTTAAATAAATTAATATATGTATATTTGTGTGTGTTTCTGTTTGCGCACAGCTTTCTTGTTCAAACAAATAAAGAAACTAAATATCTGGTCACGGGGCGGGAAATGTTCGGCTCTTTTCAGAGAGCCGGCTCTTTTGGCTCAGCTCCCAAAGAAGAGCCGGCTCTTTCGACTCCTGAATGGCTCTTAATTTTTAGGTTTTTTTGTAGGCCTTTATTTTACCATAACTTTGCAAAAATTAATGGTTTGTGTGTTGAAAACTCTTTCATGTGCAATGTTTTTATGAGAATCCTTATAATTGCCTAATTTTGTGGATTTATTTTGTTACAAAACCATTATTTTGTTTGTTTTTTGTTTATATTTTAATCAACCATTTTATTGCACAAATTAACAACAAAACCGCAAATAAATCCACAGAAACAGAAACTAGAACCAAACTCAAGCACAACAGTATAAATGTCCTCAGTGAAGATTGGCATTCAAAAAAAAACAGATGCCTCAGCTTTGATGGACTGATCCTATTTTCTCTTCGTTTCTGTGATTATCTGCCCTGTTTCACCCCCCTCTCTGTTTTTTACATAATGGTATGATATCCCCTATCCTCACATCTGATTGTCCGCGATGCGATTCCTGACCAATCAAAACAAAGTTTCTGCCTTGAGGTAAGGGCCCAAACAGCGAAAGGAAAAAAAAACTGGGAGCCGGCTCTCACTCGATGCGAGCCGGCTCTTCTGATTCACTATAAAGCATCGGCTCTCAGAGCCGCATCTTTTGCGCATGACACATCACTAGTGTCTCCGTGCAGCACAGCAGTGAGGCACACATTGATCGGCACACATTGATCGGCACATCACAGACAGGCAGAGAGCCGCGGAAGTGAACCCTCCCTCCCTGTCCAGTTGTGTTTGTCTTGGCGTGGAGGTGAGTGGTGATGCACAACAGACTAAGGCAAATATAGTTCAAAAAATGTCTTGCTAACATCCATGACTCAGTTACCATGTAATAAGTTAGCCAAAGTTTAGCTAAGACAATAACCAGCCGGCACATGACCGACCTTCAGCGTTGAAATATGGTTGAAATAAGGTCAGTTGTTTTAACTTTCAAACAACGTTGAAAATGTTTAATGCTAAATGGTTGAAAAAGGTTAATAAACTTATTTAAATAATTATTTATATTAAATTAATATATTATTATTATTATTATTTTAATAGCATTTTACAATATTTTAATCATGATAACCTATTCTAAAATCTAAAGGTATATGTTTCTCATCATTAACAACAATAAACTAAATACATTTAGCTCCTTTATCACACTGAAACAATTCCTACTGGTTGTTTTACTTTATTGCTTTGATCATGATTGGTTAATCTGGCTGTCATCCAGGAAACTGGACAGTGAATCGGTTCGCGCCTTTCTACACTTTGAAAATATGACCGTTTTTATCGTTCTTTCTGTGAGTGAGGCGGCTGACTGTGAGCTGCTGCTAGTTGTAACTGCTCGGTCGGTCCCGAATTATTTTATATTTGCCTGTTAATTTTTTTTTTTTTTTAGCGAATTTGAGTCTTGACATGTCAAGTTTCCACATTTTCCTGATATGAATCCCATGGATTAGGTGTGTTGTTATATATGTTTTTATTCTTATAATAGTCTCAAAGTGTTTTCTGAAACATATAATTGCCAAATGTCGGTACAATTTAAATGAATTAATGAAAATGAGTTTTAAAAAGAAATTAGGATTGTTTAAAGCAGTGGTTCTCAAAATGTCAGGCCCCTGTAGTGGTTACACAGGGGAATCACTAAATTAAATATTAATTAATGTTAATACAATTTCATTTAATCTTTAAGTTTTTTTGTTGTTGTTTTTTTACATTTAAGTACAGTATAGTTATGTAACTTTTGGTTATAACATTTTAATTTAATCGTTTTTCATTTACCTGTATGTAAGGGGGGGACAGTGCAGTGTTAATGTTCAAACTGTGTATTTACAATGTTAAAGTGGCTGACAACAATAAATATTCTTATTAGGAATAAAACTGCCTCATTTTTGAACTCCAGAGCTGTAGCTGAATAGTTAGAACTACTACCTGCTGAAATTTAATGTTTCATTATGGTGGAACTTAGAGAGAAAAATATTTTCTGAAGTGGTACTTGGTAAAAAAAGTTTGAGAACCACTGGTTTAAAGAAATGGTATAAATGAAATCCTGCTTTTTAAGAACTTTTCAGTAAAACCATTTTTCTTTTTCCTTCTGGTAGAGATTCATTGACTTTTTGTGATAGGTTTTGATTTTATTTAGTTTAAAAAAAACTTAATTTTGCACTGTCACTTCTGGTAGAGATTCATTGACTTTTTGTGATAGGTTTTGATTTTATTTAGTTTAATAAAAATGTACTTAATTTGATTTTACTTGTTTTACTACACTGTATTTCTAGTGTTCTGATTAAACAGTGTAACTGTGGGCTCTGAAAACACTACTTGTGAATAATTTGTTAATATTGTAAACTTTCATCTGAATACATTAAATAAGTGTTTAAAATGAATAGTGTTGTGCACTTTGTTTCCAACTTCACTTGTTATTGAACTGTAAAGTCGAAAATATTGTGTGATTTATTTTGCATTCAGTTTTCAGTTAAATATATTTCACAATATCAAAGTTGATATTTAATGAGTATTTATTTCTGGTGTTTTTGTTTATACAGGACAGTACAGAAAGCACACAAGTGGGAGAGAGTGGAGGGGACGGCGTCAGAAAGGGACCTAGGGCTGGGACTCTTTCAAGGATCACCTGAAGCACAACAAAAAAATACACACTAGAATTTTTCAACAAACATTCAATGCACAAATTCACAAGAAATCACATTCCGCGTTCCCTGCGGTAAAAAAAAGACACAGTTCGGGGGTGGTTCCCGTTAGAAATGCCCCCCCCCCCTCGGGGTCCCCCCTCTAACGCTGGAACCTTCCAAACCTTCCCTGCCCTTAAAGCGTCCCTGGTTGCTGGTTCCATTCTCGGATTGTTCAACACATTTTCACTGCACAAATGTACACATCTCTTGTAATGAGACACATTACTAAAACATGTTTTTTACAGAAACTACAGAATGAACTGTAGTTTTCCACCAAAATAAAAGATCAGCTGGTTTCAGTCATAAAGGTACAAGGGTTTCTCTTGCAAGTACCACACAAAATATGCATTTATATGCAAAAATATGCCAAATTATTTTACAAAAACCTTTAAATATTATTGTATTTGAATTGTTCTTCTACGTGTTTTTAACCAATACATCCATGCATACTCTGCAAAAATAAAGTTTGGGATTATTTTCATCTGTTTTATACAGTATGTTTCCAAAATAAAACTGCTGTTTTACAATTTTGAGCATGTGGTAGTTTATTGAAGTTGATTGTAAAGCCATTGCTGCCCGTCATTTGATTTTTAGCCTTTATAATGTACAGTGTTGATCTAAATGCAAACTAGGCTCTAATTGAACATACAGTTGTGTATTTATATATGGTGCAAGATACGACGGTGAAACACAACGTCGTGTTATCAACGTTGATTCACTTTTCAAACTCAACACCTAATTCAACGTTAAGCCAACGTCTACAGAACGACCATAATTCACCCATGATGAAGGTAAGACGGTTTTGAAACGGCCCGGTCGGCGTCGCGATTTCAACAGTGAATCAATGTCGTGATTTCAACGGTGAATCAACGTCACAATATCAACATTGATCGAATTTGCAAAATCGAAAGGTAATTCAACGTTGATTCAACCCTGGTACCTGACGTTGTTTCAACGTTGAATCAACGTTGAAATGCCGGCTGGGTATATCATGGGCATACAGGCTAACTTAATGGAGAAACGACAGCTGAATACAGTAAAATTAATTATGTCATCAGAATCGCCACATTGATATGCAAATCAGGCGTTAAGTATAATGCGCTAATTTGTATACATTTGACACAAGGCATTGCAGATGAATAGGGTAAACAAAATAACTAAAGCCTATCACCACAGAACTTCCCCAGTTATTACCTTACATCAAGAGACTTTTCCCTTGAATTGTGTATTTTGGAAATGTCCTTTCCATTAGAGCAAAAGAAGACATGGAAGCAAAATAGACCAAAATCTCAAAATTGAACATGTACATGAAGTGTCCTGCCTTAAAAAATAACTTCATTATTTTGATCTCCGGCTCCTCATCTAATAACTATCCTATCCATTCTATTAGTATGTTGTATGCTGATTGATTTTACCATCCCTCCCTCAAATGTGAAACAAAGTTCTTGTCACCATCAGTTTGTGTGTGTGCGTGCATGTGTGTGTGTGTGTGTGTGGCAGTAGTAAGTAATGTAATATACAACACTGTGAACTGATTATTTTGTAGAACATCTGTTGAAAAATGAAACAACATGAAACAAATTGGGTGAGTGTGAGGGAATTAAAAATAAATTGGTTAGTCAGAGTTGTGTTAATATATTTAACGTTTGTTTAGAAATAAATTGAAATAAATATGAGAAGTGCCCTTTTTTCCACTTGAGCCCCTGCCCCTCAAAATGTCTGTGCACGTCACTGGTAATTACTGCTGCTAATAGTTAAGTGAACCATAGTGCGGTGCGAGCTGAAAATCACCTGTCACCAGCCCGTCTCTGTACTATCTGAAAGTCATCAATATGACATTAGTTAACATGAGATCAGTGAAAAAAAGTACAATATGTAACATAAAAAGGCAACAGCAACCCGTGTTTATACAACTTACCGTTAGCCTGAAATACGTTAAGATTTTAAAATAACGGTAATTGAACACTAATCCTCAAAAATTACCTGATTTGATATTTTAAAAACAACATCGCTGTAACTACATACTCATGCTACATACATATGTCGGTGTGTTGTTTAAATATATAAAATAAATGCATTTATTGACTCCTTTTTATCGCAGTTCTGTCACTCTACTCTATCAGTTTGAATGGCCGCCAGCGCACTTCCTGGAACTATCTGAAGTCTACATAAATCACGTGACAACCAAACATTTCGAACTTTCGTTGTCGCAACTCTCTCTCTATATTGCTCTGGTATACATTTAGTAGCTTTTAAATTCAAATCATAGCAGCAAGGAGGACATGATCGCGCGATATCCGCCTTTGATCTCGTAGCTGTCAGTCTTGAATGCGCTTGTTATTTCACACGTGCAGGATCACGTGGTCTCTGACAGTGACACACACCTCCAGGTCACCTCTCTGTAGTGCAGCAATGCTGCTCCATTCATTCAAAGAACCGAGGCACGTTTGAGAGGAAAGATGCAGACAAAGATGTTCTTCTATGGTTTGTTTGCAGTTTCAGCATTTCTATGGCACGGTAGGACCTTTATTTATTTATTTATTTATTTATTTATCCTCAGATCAACGATATATATATATTTTTTTGTTTTTTTAAATAAAGAAGTTTGGAGTTTCCTGCTCAAAACAGAGTTTAGTGAAGACCCAGATCCAGACAAAGACCTGCCAGTCCAAGAACCAGGCAGTAAATAGTAATATGTAATGTAATATTTAACAACTTTTCATTTATTTTACTTTAATGAACAAAGAACAAGACAACTAGCAAACTTTTTTCCACATATTTTTGTTCCAAGTAAAAAAAAAGAAAGAAAGAAAGGAGTAAATGAAAAATAAAGGAAATCCACTGAATGAGTCAATCCACCAAATATGTGCCTTTTCTATCCTCAGGATATTTATATGTATAAAAATGCATGAAAATTGACTAACATTTTACTATTAAGCAAAGTATCACATGAAGCTATAGCTGTAAATTATTAATATAGAATTCAAACCATTATAAAAACTGCCCATAACTGTGAAAAAAGTATTTGTTATTAGGGCTCAAGCCTGGAGGGCGAAGAGCCCTATTGTTTTCCTTAGGATTATTATTATTTTTTTTTTCTTTCTTTATTCCTCTAATTTTTTTCCAAGGGTTCGGGGGCTTTTGGGGCCCTTAACATGCTTAAAAAGTCTTGAAAATTGGCACACATTTGGAATCTGCGGCCATTAGGGCCGGGCAGAGACTGGTACACGGGCGTGGCACAGGGGCTCTACAGCGCCCCCTGGAATATTGAGGGCCATATATCATCCCATACTTGCACGTATACATATGAAACTCGGTACACATGTAGATCTCATCAATCCAAACAACTTTCACACTGCATGTCATAAGCTCCGCCCAACAGGAAGTTGGTTATTTAGGGCTTTGTGAAAAACACATGCTCTGGAATTTGATATACTCCTCTGAGGAACTCCACCCGTTCGCGCACAAAACTTGGTGAACAATGATCTCAAGACCATTGGGGATGCTAAATTGCGAAGATATTTTTGATATCTCGACGGTTTGTCCGTGGCGAGGCGTTGAATTTATGGCGAGAAATGAGTAACAGGAAATGTCTAATAACATTCACATACATTACCTGATTTAGATCAAACTTCATCGGTTTGTTCGATGTATGATGCCGATCGCATATATGTGACTATATTTAGTTAGGAGTCAAAGTTTACGCGCCACCCACTGGCAGCAGGAAGGGTGTCATTTTCAAAATGCTTTGAATTCAGCATCTTATTTTTACTCAATTTGCTTCCAAACTTCATCAGAATAATGATAAAACACGGCCGATGTAGATCTGTTGTGGGGATATTGATATCTAACATAGTGTTGCCATGGCAACACTTCAAACTTGAATATTCTTTTCTGGGGATTTTGAGGCAGATAACATACTCAGAATTACATAAAACTCAAAACACATATCAGTATTAATGATAGCTAGACACTGGCTCATGAACGGGCGTGGAGGAGCCACTCTATAGCGCCACCTTTTGTCAAAAGTGGGGGGTGTTCGTTTTAGCTACAGACACCAAACTCGGTACATAAATTGTTCTTATCAAGACGGACAACTTTCTCATTTACAGTCATCAGCTACGACCAACAGGGAAGTCGGTTATATTGATTTGAATATGGATTTTTGGAAAAAATATAGCTGTGAATTAATGCATACTGCTCAGAGCAGGAATTACAGTATACACACCAAACTTTGTCTACATGATGGCCAAAACATTGAGGAACTTAAATTGCGAATGGATTTTGGATAGCTTGAACGGTTTCGCCGTAGTGATTTATTGAAATAACAGTAAAAAAGTAAACATAAATTGTCTTATATTTCTTAAAGTGCAGCTTCCAAACACTTCAAAAATTTTATATATAGAGGACAAGTCATTCTGAGCAAATATGCATAGTTTCACGACTTTACAATGCTCTATGGATAATAGAAAATTAAAAAACTGTCAGTCATCTGTTCTCTGTGTGAGAAAAAGGAGGGGGCTGAGTCACTCTGATGGCTCTGCCATTGCCCTTTGAAGAATGTGTGTGTGTTGAGAGTATGTGTGTGACAGATAAAAAGAGAAGAGAGAGAGAGAGAGAGAGAGAGAGATATAAAGCTATCCAGAGAGAGAGAGACTTAAACATCTCTTTAATCACCAGAAAAAAAAAATCAGTATTTTAAATTGATATTGTTTATGTTGTTGCTAATGGTGTTTTTTTTTTTTTTTCAAAAAATCATAGACTGCATAGTCTTCACTGTTTTAAAACTAAATATAGATTAATCGTTTTTTTGATGTTACAAAGGTTATTTAGGTGGGGTTTTTTTTTTTCAAAAAAATCATCAAATGTAAATAACAAGCATAGGTCTTCACTGTTTAAAACTAAATATAGATTAATCATTTTTGATGTTACAAAGGTTATTTAGTCAGAAGCAGTGAGCACTTGTATTTTTCTTTGACAGCATTAGATTTATTATTAGTTTGCTTTCACTTTAAGAACCAATCACGGGTTTAATATACACATGCCTTTTTCTTTCTGAACTGTTAACATTAAGAAATATGCCTAACTGACTGTGGTTTACTAGGATATTCCCCAAAACGCGCATTTAAATGTTATATGTATATTTATTGATCCATGCACAAAAAAAAGCGGAAGATAGCTCAGTTTAGTATTCGCGCGTGCGGCTGACTGTGTGCGTGCACGCGCTTCAGATGTGTGCGGTGAAAACTCACACAGCGCTCGACTGTTCCGCGAACAATCCCGAGCGTTTTATATGCTCACCTTGTGCCTTATACCGAGTCCTAATCGAGAATGCACCCGTTTGAACGAGAATGCACCCGTTGACGGACATTATGTGAAAATGTAGACAGTGTCAAATAAGCTGCCTATTTATATGACAGATATCGATATTGTACGTGTGCTATCGATGCATCGATCGATCCATATCGATGAATCAATACACCCCTAATATATCAAATGTAAATAACTGCATAGTCTTCGCTGTTTAAAACTAAATATAGATTAATCGTTTTTTGATTTACAAAGGTTATTAGGTGTTTTTTTTTTTAGGTGCTATCGATGCATCGATCCATATCGATGAATCAATACACCCCTAATATAGGCTATATATATATATATATAGATATATATATATATATATATATATATATATAATATATATATATATACATACATATATATAATTGCATAGGTTTTCATAATAATCATAATAATAATAATAATCAAACCTCATTTAAATACTGACCTATGAGGACATCCTGTGACATGACATGTATCTGAATTTACACAAACTCGTGATGTAACAGTAAAAACAGTTCAGCTCACAGATGAAGACTAAGCTGTAATGCCGGCAAAAATATTTCACAAATGCCTTATAGATCAATAAAATCATTAAACATGCTATGCACGGCGTGCATCATTATTAGGCACTTGATTTTCTGATGATATTTTCCAAGCACCTTTTTTCCAATTCCACATCCCATCAGTCTAATAACTACTATACATTTGGTATTTGATCATTTATGAGTGATATATAATTGTCCATTTTTGCTGGAAGTGAAAAACTGCTTATATTCAGGAGTGCTGAATTATTAGGGCATGTTTTCTTTTACTGATAAAATTAGCCAAAAAAATAACATACTGTTCTGCAGATGTTATAACATATCACATGAAAGTAATAATTTTTTGTAGAGAGGTTTTTGAATTTTCCTTATGGTAAGATGGATATATATTGTAGATTTTTTTTTTTTCAGTGAAAGTAATGTGTAAACAGCATCATGTAATATTTTTTTATGATGGTTAGTTGCATATTTGTGTATTTTAGTTTCCATAAAGTTACTCTTAAAAAGCTCATTTTTATTCCATCTTCTATTCTGAGAAGTCTTAATTCTTAATTATTTTGCAGTTAACTTGTGTCTTTTCTCCACCTGTCAATTTCTGTATTGCAATAGTTTTGAATAATTCTCATGGGGATTTAATAATTTTTGACTTTTCAGTCTGAGTTACAACTCTTTTTTGGCTCATTTCATCTGTAAAAAAAAGAATTGCCTAATAATTCTGCACCTGAATATAAGGAGTTTTTCTCTTCCAGCCTTCAGGGACAATTATATATCACTCATAAATGATTGAATACAAAATTTAATGGTAGTTATTAAGATTGATGTCGTTGGGAATTGGTAACAAAATATGCTTGGGAAAAAAAAAAATCAGAATATCAACATGCCTTATAATTGTGCACACAGTGTAAACCAATAAAGGTTTTAGTAACACTTTATAATAAGGTGTAATTTGTAAACATTAGTAAATGAACATGAAAAAATATATTTTCACAGAATTTATTAATGTTTGTTGATTTTAGTTCACAGTGCATTAACTAATGTTAACAGATAATTTTTTTTTTTTTGTAAGTTTTGACTATGACTATTAACTGACATTGACATGCTATATAATAATTGTTCATGTTAATATAGTTAATGTTAATAACTGAAACCTTATTAAAAGTGTTACTAAAGTTTTATATATTGTTCTGTGTGTGTGTGTGTCTTTCATAGTCTTGATGGTTTGGATTAACCCTTTAATTGCCAAATCCTTAAAACCAGACTGCCATAGAGTTACTGTAAATGCATGTGCCCGCAGCGTGGGCACAATTTCCGGGGCGGTGTTTGCGCTGATGGCTCTAATCCCTCGAACCCCCCATCGCAGCTATAATCTAAATTTTAGTCTCAACCCCCAACACGAACACTAATACTCAAAACTCACACTTTTTTTTCTTTTCATTTTATTGAATTTCACATATTTCTCACATTTACACATTCTGTAAGTACAGATTGAAACACTTAAAAAAATAGAACTTAAAAGACAAAAAAATAAAAATAATGCGCCTCACAAACATATTTTTATAGCAGACAAAACTGGAAACACTTCAGGAGTTTCGAAGTCATCATCAATTTGGCTGAATTATACAGGACTTCCTGGAGATGGTCCATGAATGTGACTTCTGAGGCTGTGACTTCTAAAGCTTTTAACATTCTGCCTTGAAACAAAGATGTCATTATGCCAAACCCCGTGAGGGAAGAAGAAAGCCGTCGTGTTTGCAGCTGTGTCAACGAGTGCTTATCAGGATCAACTAAATTCTCGATTTTCAAAAGTATGTAAAATATTTAAAGTTTGCGCCACTGAATCTTTAAAATAAATCCAAGACTTTTACAAACGGTATGTTATGTGGGGACATTTCCAACCCCTAAACATGACATGACACAAAACAAAATGTGATTGGTTGCTTTACCTGTCTGTCAAATGGCCTCTTGGGCGGGCCTTGGCCATTCAAAGCAGCCAAGATTCCCAGAACTTCTGTCAGACTGAAGGTCCGGCTGCGTGAGACTATCCCTGCGTTCCATTCGGAGGCTCATCCCTATGCCCTCATGTACGCTGGTTGACCTCCAAACAATGTTTACATTAAATATAATGTCATAACATACAATGTCGTTTTGACCATAATAATGTAGCAAATCTAACTTGTGTAAATATTAAAAAAGTGCCCAAAGTGTCAATCAGTTGTACCCTTTGAAATCCTTCAAGGGCCCTTTGTAGTGGCCAGTTTTGAGCATTTCTGTTTGGAATGAACCTTTAATATGGTGGCCATGATTGTTTTCACTCCCAAGTGCCCTTCAGAGGGCAAAATAATTCCATTCAGAATGCACAAATAATCTCCTTTTCTTATTCAAGTTCATTAGTAGGTGGCAGCAGAGTGAAATGTGGACTTTTTCTTTTCCAAACCTCTTTTTCTTTTTTTCCTTCCTTTTTTTTCAAATTTAGAATATTTGGGCTATGCTTTACAAACACATTAATGCATTAATAGCTTGTTATTTTACTTTAATTTCAGAATTATGTGTCCATGCATTTTCCTTTAAAATGAAAAAAAAAAAATTCTTAGAGTTTTTAGAAAAATACACCTTGTGTCTGTGCATAGTGTTTTTGTTTTGTTTTTTTTGTTGTTGTTTTTTTAGTCACAAATATCAATTATTTCAATATAACCAACAATTTCTTTAAAAAATAATCACAAGGAATTAGTTGGCATTGCTTTTCATCATGCTTTTTAAAAGGCACATGACTTTAGATAACAGAACTGAGTAAAATGCATTCATCTTTTGCTAAGAAACTTTAGCCACTTTTCCACCGTTCGGCTAAACAGTTCCAAGAAAGGTAAGAAATGGTTCCAGTAATATTTCCACTTGATTTTGGTTCAGCATGGCATGAATGTTAATTATTCTCTGCCCAAAATTAGCCAACTGTTAATAATAAAATCAAAAGTTATATATGATCAACCTCCATACCGTGGTCACTTTTTTTCACCTCATACGGTCTGTGGTATCTTGAAGTAAATGTGATTGTAATGGTGAATATTTGCTGGAAGTGACCACTAGGCAGTGTTGCCACAGTTTTCTTGTGGAATTGTGCTACTTTAACACTGATTCCGCAGGTTGTTTTTCATGTCCACGGGTTGAAGCAATCCCAATAATGTGATATTTAGCCCACTGGAATGCGAATTTTACTAGGAGAAAACAACCAAAAAAACCTGTATTTTACCCCCCAACATGATTTTCAACAGGGGACCACCTCGAAATGGACTTGGGCTAGTTTTAGGCTAGTTTTGAATAGAGAATGGGCAGGATTTGTTGTGAAAACCTGGCAACCCTGTCACTAGATGTCACTGTGTGATTGCTGTGATAAGGCCCCGATATACTTCAAACAAAATCGAAGAACAAACTGATATGACATAATTTTGAACAAAATCAGGCCAAAACGAAGTTTGTTTTGAGTTTGTTTCGGCAGTTCGAAACAGCCGACCGAAGCAAACTTTCTGGGGGAGTTTGTTGGGCTCCTGAACACCTTTGAGCTTCCATTGGTCCGTGGCGAGTGCGCAATCAGTGGGTGTGTTCTGAAACTCCACCTTCTTTCAAGTGCAATTTTTTTTTTCGGGTCGTTTATCATTTAATGGAAGGCAGGCAGCAAGAGAACAATGTCTCCAAGTCAATAGCAACATGAATACACTGGACTGTCAAATAGCTGCCCCCACTGACAGAAGTCTGACAGAAGAGCAAGGCGAGGTTGTAGCAATGACGAGCGACTCGTCCGTTTACTGGCTAAGATAATTAAGTTAATCTTAAACTCAGTGACAAGTGAACTTAGTTATTCTCTCTTCTTATGCTCTCCCATCTAAATACGTAGCATTGGCTAAGCCCGTCTGTAGTTGGTGGTATCGGCATTTCTAGCAGCCAGGGACTGCCGCTGGCCAATTACATAATTCGATGTAATACTTTTTGATTTAAAAACTACATTTCATAACAAAAAATAACATTATATACCACATGACTGTCATTTGTAAGCATTTATCATACATTTAGTTAATAAAGCTTAGTTTTAGTTAATAAAGGTTAGTTTTAGGTTTAATATTTGCTGCATATTAGCCTAGGCTGCTTTAGGGACCAAATGCAAATTTACCTCACAATACAAAACGAAGTCCAATAATTCATTTAAATTCATGTTTACAGGGCTATAGCAAATGCCTAGTGGGCAAACTGACTCAACATATTTGCCAATATCTCACATTAGACAATTCTTTCAATACTTCCCTAATTGTCCGTACAGTACACACATATGTTATTGAAAAGATAAATACTGTAATTCATCAAAAGGGTTTTTTTTTTCTTTTCATTTTACAAATGTTGTGGTGTGTTTTTAACAAGACTTACTACACATGAGATTTTGCCAATAACTCCCTTACTGTATGTACAGTACACAAATAATTTAAGAGAAATTAATTTAATAATAGTGTGGTTTTTTGTTTGTTTGTTTGTTTGTTTTTCCATTTTCCAACGATTGTAGTTTGTTCCTAGTTACAAGGCTTACTACAGGTGAGAGTTTGCCAACATCTCTCTTACTGTATGTACAGTGCAATAAAATAAAAAAAAACTTTGGGTGAATTATAGTAATTCTTTCAAGAAAATATTTTTGTACTGTATAGGAGATATTGGAAGTATTGTCAATGGCAAGATATTGACAAAATATTTTAAGTCAGTTTGCCCACCAAGCATTTACAATAGCCCTGTCAACATTCATTTGAATGAATTATTGAACTTTGTTTTGTACAGTGAGGTAAATTTGCAGACGGTCCCTAAAGCAGCCTAGGCTAATATGCACCAAATGTCAAACCTAAAACTAACTTTACCTCGCTATCAGAGCTTTATTAACAAAATTATGATAAATGCTTACAAATGACAGTCCTGTGCTGTGATATACAATGTTATTTTGTTGAAATGTAAATTTTAAAACAAAAAGTATTACATCAAATTATGTAATAATTGGCCAGTAGCAGACTCTGGCTGCTTGAGATGCCGATACCACCAACTACAGACGACCTTAGCTAACGTTACTCATTTAGATGGGAGAGCATAAGAAGAGAGAATAATTAAGTTCACTTGTCCCTTAGTTTAAGATATCAAATTAGTTAGCCAGTAAACAACCTGTTGCTTGCCATTGCTACAACCTCACTCACCTCTCTCTGCTGTGAGACTAGTGGCCAGGGTTGACAGGTTTTCACAAAAAAAAACCTCCCAATTGCTACTCAAAACTAGCCCAATCACGTTTCAAGGGGGTTCCATTGGAAAAATCACATTACAGTGGGGTAAAATACACATTTTTGGTGGGGTTCCCCTGGTAAAATTCGCATTTTAGGGGCTAAATATCACGTTATTGGAGTCGCTTAAACCCGAGGACATGAAAAACAACCCAACACAGTTAAAGTAGCCCAATTCCGTGAGAAAAACCGCGGACTTGGCAACACTTCTAGCAGCAGTGGTGGGATTAACGTAGTGGGCATGGTCAACCTGTCACTTCAATCGAGAGTGACCAATAGAAAAGGTATGGAGTGAATAATGTGCCGAAATTAATCAAACAAATCCAGTATTTTGCAAACAAACTTAATCTACTTTGCAAAGGAAAACTCGAGTTGCAAACAAACAGAAAATAATTTGCAAATACAAAGGTCAGAGTGAGCAAAATAGCAGAAGTGTAACAAATAAATATGTTGTGCTTTACAAATATATGAGCGTACATCATATTTCACAAGTACAACCAATCATATGAATTGCATGTAACCTTTGAACAAATAGCATACCAAATTTAGTGCATACAAATGCTGGGCTGTTTTGATTGTGATATACTCACCCTTCTACGCTATCTCTTGGCTTGATTTTCTCACAAATGTGTCCAGGCAGATTTTCTCACAAATGCAGTTGAGCAACTTCCTCTTCCAAAACAGCAGATGCCGCTATAGGTGATTTTACAGTAGTCTCCTTGGAGAAGTGCTTACTATAATTAATCTTTGTGAGATTTTCACAATGCCAAACCTACTTCAAAAAAAAAAAAAAAAAGAAAAAAAAAAACTATTAAAAAATTCCTATAATTTTAAGATAATGTGACAGATCAGTGCAAAATCCAACGCTGAAACACGTTTATAAAAATGAGCGGTAAACGCGTTAATGTTTAATATAACCATTTTTGAGGTTTTCTTTTTCAAAATGTTGATTACATATATTGGTAGCAAGCCACATTAGCATTTATTAGCACTCCGCTATCTTTGGGCTAGAGCTATAGCAAACCACAACCATGTTTTAATTAAATATAAAAAATTATTAAATCAAAATCTACTATAATTAGTGATTATGTGAACTGATGGATTATATGTCTGTTTCTGTCATTCTGTCATAAGTTAATAAGAACATCTCATTTAATATAATAGAAGAGATGAGTCCAACAAGCAACACAAAACCAAACTACTGTGCCTCACTCATCACTCACCTCCACAACAACTCCTCTCCTCCTACAACACATCATTAGGTTCTGTGATTCAGAAACATGGCTTTTCATACCACTGCTATGCTGATGACACTCAGCTCTACCTCTCATACCATCCTGATGATCCGATGGTAGCTGCTTGCATCTCAGCTTGTCTAACAGACATTTCTTGCTGGATGAAGGCCTAACACCTTCAACTCAACCTTGCCAAGACAGAACTGCATGTGGTTCCAGCAAACCTATCGTTTCATCACAATTTCACCATCCAGTTAGGCACATCAACTAACTCACTTCAACTAACTTCAAAAACAGCCAGAAACCTTGGAGTTATGATTGATGATCAGCTAACTTGCTCAGACCACATTGCTAAAACTGTCCGGTCCTGCAGATTTGCTTTATTCATCATCAAGAAGATCAGACCCTTTCTTTCGGAACATGCTGCACAACTCCTTGTTCAAGCTCTTGTTCTGTCCAGGCTGGACTATTGCAACGCTCTCTTGGCATGTCTTCCAGCCACTACTATCAAACCTTTACAATTAATCCAGAACGCAGCAGCAAGATTAATTTTTAATGAGCCAAAAAGAATACACGTCACACCTCTGTTTATCAATTTGCACTGGCTACCAATAGCTCCTCACAGAAAATTCAAGGCATTGATGTTTGCATACAAAACCACCACTGGCTCTGCACCCCTTTACCTAAATCCATTACTTCAGACTTATGTGCCCTCTACAAGCTTGTGTTCTGCAAGTGAATGTCGCTTGATTGTGCCATCCAAGTCACTTTTACGGACTTTTAAAATAAATGTTCCCAGCTGGTGGAATGACCTGCCCAACTCAATCAGAGCAGCCGAGTCCTTAGCCATCTTCAAGAATCGGCTTAAAACACATCTCTTCCATCTTTATTTGACCCTCTAACTTTAGCACTCACTATTCTAATTCTATTCTTTATATATATATATATATTATATACATATATATATGTGTGTGTGGTGGGGTGTGTATTATATATACTATATATATATATTATATGTGTGTGGTGTGTGTGTGTGTGTGTGTGTGTGTGTGTGTGTGGTGTATATATATATATATATATATATTATATAGTATATATATGTATATATATATATATAATATATATATATATATATATATATGATATGTATGTATTTGCATACAAAACTATCTTTCAAACAATCATTTATCCAATCAGATTTATTATAATTTATTATACAATTAACAAAAGCAAAAAAAGACCTAACACTAGCTTGCTCTATTCTTTTTCTATTCTATCTGTTTTCTTTTTATTAATTATATTATTTAAAAGCCCTTGCTGTGTGTACTGCGTTAAGCTATCTGAGACTTGTTATAGCACTTGTATATCATTGCTCTTTTGTTGATTTTGATTGCTTCCATTGTCCTCATTTGTAAGTCGCTTTGGATAAAAGCATCTGCTAAATGACTAAATGTAATGTAAATGTAATTGAAATAAGGGTTGTATTTTTTCTTGAACTAGGTTTGGCATTCAAAAACTCAAAAAGGTTCATTATATATACAGCAATACAAAAACCCACCTGAAAATGCATATTTTTGAAAAATAACCTACAGTACATTATAACATGTATGTTTGTCTGATGAGTGAATATGTAAATGTGAATGTGTAAATTGATGATGCTTTCATGCTGTTCGATCTGTAGAAAATCATTTTCACAGCACTTTCCTGTTGTATTTATGTATATTTTTGTCCCACTTTCCCAAAAACATTGATAATTATCTGTTGATTTATTTTCTAGTTGTGTCTGGTCCAGACAGTGTCTCAGTGTCAGCGATGGAGAGAGATTCAGTCACTCTACACACTGATGTTAAAATAAACCAACAAGAAAAGATTCATTGGTATTTTAATGGCATTCGTGTAGCTCAACTCAATGGAGATCAGAGTTATATCTGTACAGATGTTCAGTGTAATGAAGGTACTGAGAGATTCAGAGACAGACTGAAGCTGGATCATCAGACTGGATCTCTGACCATCATGAACATCAGAACCACAGACTCTGGAGTTTATAAACTACTGATACTACGAAGTAGCAGTGACAGTGAAACGATCTTCAGTGTTACTGTCATTGGTAAGTTATTATGTTTAAAAGCAGGTTGTTTATGTTTAAATCTCATCATTGTGTTTATTATACCAGTGACATTGAGAGCTGTTTTTCTCTTTACCTGCAACACTGAACAGAACAGAATTACATCTGTATGAATAAAGACATATCCACAATTAACTTGATATTTAGCTATTTATTTTTTCTCCTGTTTTTTAGGAAATTAATATGTATAATTATTTTCAGTTATTTTTCGCCCCAGAAAGTTCCTCCAGCAGCTGTTGGTTTGTGTTTCAGGTGTTTCAGCTGCTGAACGAGGTGAAATATGTGTGAAGGAGGGAGGAAATGTCACTCTAGATCCTGGTGTAATAAAAAACCCAATCGATTTGATGACATGGTATTTTCATGACACTTGCATCGCTCAAATCACTGGAGATCAGAGTAAGATCTGTACAGATGATCAGTGTGATGTGAGATTCAGAGGCAGACTGGAGGTGAATCAAACTGGATCTCTGACCATCACAAACATCAGAACCACAGACTCTGGACTTTATCATCTACAGATCCACAGCCGCAGATTCAGCATCACTAGGAGCTTCAGAGTTACTGTCACTGGTTGTGTACCATTTGTGATCATTGGTGAGAATTTCAGAACAAATCATTTTTTAAACTTATTGTCTTTCAAGAAGAGGGACAAATGCGACTGGAGCTTCTTAAAGGTAGAGTAGGTGAATTCAGAGAGGCTACACTCTGCTTCACAGTGTAATAGAAGAACCTTTTTGTCTAAATGGTTCCACAAAGAACCTTTAACATCTAAATTATCTTTCTGGTTCTTTGTGGCGAAAGAAGGTTCTTTAGATTGTAAAAAGGTAAGAAAGAAATGGTTCTTTAAAGAATGTTTAACTGAATGGTTCTTTGCGGAACCAAAAATGTTTTTTCTATGGCATCTCTGTGAAGAACGTTTTGAAGCACCTTTATTTTTAAGAGTGTACATTCTCAGAAAAAGAGGTACAAAAGTTGATGCTATCGCCCCAGTGACAGCTTTTGTACCTTTTTTTCTGAGAGTGTAGCAATAGCAAGCAGACTTTGAAAGCATAAGATCCCATCCTCGCTGCAAATAACTCTCCAAACCACGCCTCCTCTAAAACACATGACCGCGCACAGACAGAGCAGAGGCTGACCAGCATTGATGGAGGGTTGAATGCAGTGAAAACACAAAGCATACAAAGCTCATACTACTACAATAATAACGCCTTCCATTCTCGCTCGCTCTGCAATAGAGTAAAGGAACAGTAATGACGAATCATGTCTAGGACAGCCTATTGTAATGCTCGGACCAAGCGATATGATTGGATGAACATTTTATGGTCCTACGCCTTCCACAGACTCCTAGTATCCTTCCTTACTACATTAATCCTTTTCTTGTCCTCTAGGGTGCGCAGTGCAAGGAATGGACTATAAAGATGCTTGTGCACCAAATTCAGGTCTGTATTCAGGAATACGCGTCACTGTTTTCCGTGGCTCTGTCAGCTGCTGTGATTTGATGCAGGAGATTTACAAAGGGTAAGTATTACAAAAAGCTATTATAGTGAGAGGAAAATATTGTCTTTATTATGCAAAGTTAGTGTTTAATTGTTTGTGTGTGATTATTTTTAAAAGGAGACCAGGTGAAAAATAAGCTCGGGCATCTGTCAAAAGTCCAAGGATGAGGTAAAATTAATGCAGCTTATTAGTATTATGAGATTCTCAGCTGTGCTTGATTTCACTGCAGGTGTGTGTGTGTGTGTGTGTGTGTGTGTGTGTGTGTGTGTGTGTGTGTGTGTGTGTGTGTGTGTGTGTGTGTGTGTGTGTGTGTGTGTGTGTGTGTGTGTGTGTGTGTGTGATGTGGCTCCATTCATGTCATTTAATAACGAATCACTATTACATCAGAAAATATAACCGCATTTCTGCTCTTCTGATAAAAAAAAAAAAAAAAACAATGGTGCACATACATTTTTATTCATCTGCTATAGTCTTTACACTGAATAAATGGAGTTTATATCAAAATCATCTAGATGGGAAGTAAACATTTCAGACTTGACAAATCTTCTTGAGTTACTGAAAGCTGTTCTCTCTCTCTCTCTCTCTCTCTCTCTCTCTCTCTGTGTGTGTGTGTGTGTGTGTGTGTGTGTGTGTGTGTGTGTGTGTGTAATCTTTAGTGAATCATTGTTTCCTTACAAACAGGAAAGCATCACAAGACCCGACAGGATCATGTATCTGCAAAATAATTCCCATCGCCGCAAATCAGCTGCAAACTTCAGCTTGTGTTGTTCAGCTTTAACCTGGAATAATATTCACATTTATCATTTAGCATGCTTATTATAATAAGTGCCTTGGTTTCTGGTTATGGATTAGTGAAGTGCTTGTGGAAGTGATGTGTTTTCAGCTGATTCTTGAAGGTAGAGATGTTCTCATCAGATCAGATGAAGGCTGAATGTTTCTGGAGTGAAGCTTCTGAGGGAACCGCTAGGTGGCACTTATTCATATTAAACTTTCTCTATACATTTATTCAGTTCAACAATAACCTAATATTACAATTCAGTTATCTTGATAAATTCATAGAACAAATGCTTTGTGACAATTTAATGGAAACACTCAATCCTTCATTAATCTTGAGTTTACACAGATCTAAAAGTGTAACAAACCTTTAAAACAAACTTACCATGAGTTCTCAGGACAGTCATTATTTAATTTCCAAAATCTATTAATGGATAAATTTTATGTGAAGAAGATCTGCACTACTCTTATTGTACTGTCAGTTTTTACTTGATTTGTCATGCACATCATCAATGTACTGTATTTGCACATTATAATGTGAAAAGTGAAAAATAATTAATATGCATTGTTTTGCTTCAAAACAAACTTTGTATGACTGTGATTCTGCACAGAACCTGTGAGATTGGTTCAAAAGAACTAATTTGAAAACTTTAAGGTGAAACTGAATGGGGAAAATACTTCCATATTTTATTAATCTGATTGTCACTTTTGCATTTTTTTCATGTCTGCATGTTTGTATAAGTTGCTTTTAATAACAGAATATAAATAAATTGTACATGCTGTTTTAAGTCAACTTTAATTTTTGTTCATGTTTTCTTCATTTTTTTAAGCAAATTATATTTTCAGTGTAAGATTGCTTGGTAAGCATGTGCCAGTGTTATTTTAGTATCTTAAGTATACTATTTTACTTGAGATTTATATTTTGAATTAGGTTTGATTTATCATTTGTGTTTTCATTTTAATTTGAGTAAAATTGTAAGTATTTTTTCATTTTTTCTGAGTTTTTTTTTAAATATGTCAATTCAACAAAAAAAAAAAACCCTGCACTGACTGATCTTAAAATATATCCGTTCCTTTGGTCTAAAGATGCACACCAGTTATGTGTTTTCTAAGGCATGTTAATAAAAATTACTTAAATGTCGTAACTGAACTATGGCCTAATCCTGTCTGTAAAACTGGGCCTTAATCTACTCAAATTAGACATCTAGATACAATTTATATAAAATATATAAACCATAACAAGAGTTTATGATGAGATTGATACGATTAAACAAAGCACAATATGAAACAAATGATACTGAAATGTCACATAAAACATGCAAAAAAAGCACAATTTACATTAAACATTAAAATGGAAGTTGCTGCAACCGGGAAGACACTGTCCATGTAGGAGGGGATGTTCTCGCAACCTTGTGCAACGTTCCCTAAAAGTTCTCTAAAGATGATGAAAGTCCTGAACCTTTACAGAACATTAGGGACATTCCTTAAACGTCCTCTTTTGGTTATGAAAGTGCTGGTGCTCAATGTTCCTTATGTGACGTTAGAAGGACGTTCCATTTTGGTTATATTTTGGTCATATAAGAACATTACAAAGAGGACATTTGGGACGTTAACAGAACATTATCACGTGTTCCTCTTTTAGTCATATAATAACGTTTCAGATATATGACTTTAGGAGGAAGTTCTATATTGGTTATTCTATGATCATATACTGTAGCAACGATACAAAGAGGACATTTGGGACATTAACAGGACGTTCCCTTACAGTTCCCTGTTAGTCAGATGTGGACGTTTCATTCGGGACTGTACTGCAACATATCTTCCTGGCCCATTTGAAAACATTGGAAGCACCCATTTCACTCATAGGTGTTCTCATTTTATATATATATATATATATATATATATATATATATATATATATATATATATATATACACTGAACAAAATTATAAACAACATTTTTTTTTTGCCCCCATTTTTCATGAGCTGAACTCAAAGATCTAAGACTTTTTCTATGTACACAAAAGGCCTATATCTGTCAAATATTGTTCACAAATCTGTCTAAATCTGTGTTGGTGAGCACTTCTCCTTTGCCGAGATAATCCATCCACCTCACAGGTGTGGCATATCAAGATGCTGATCAGACAGCATGATTATTGCACAGGTGTGCCTTATAGGCTGGCCACAATAAAAGGCCACTCTGTGTGTTTTTCTTTTAAAGGTAGGTAAGGTATTTTCACAAACCCTCAGTTAGTGTTCCTTTTGTTTGTTATTTTGGCCATTTTCCCTCCTGAAGCCTGATGTTTGTATCCCACTGATTAATTTTAAATAAAACTTGTATATCTTTTTTTTAAAGCTGGTGTGGTAATTTGTGCTTGTCCTGGGACCAGCAGACATGAGTTCTCTCACTCTCTCCCTGCAACTTTTAGTTACGCTTCTTTCTTGCACCTAGACTAGAAAGTGGGAATGTTACACTGATAGAAAGCAGTGAGGAATTGATTCTTGTTCATCACCATAGCCTTCAAGATCATTATCCATTGACATCCTATATTGTGGAGGGAAAGCTCAAGGTTACACTGAAAAGACACATTTGTTGTAGTTTACTATAGTAATAAGTAGCTTTATTGCTAAGACAGCTGCATTTGTGTAAGACAACTTATTGTGAAAACTTTCTAGCTTTTTTTAACATTTGCATTTTTAAAGTAACACAGTCTGCCATATCAATCACCAAAACAGTTTTCTATTAGTGAAAGAGATTTTTTTTTTTTTTTTTTTTAGGTAACCAAACATGGATTCAGCAGTCCTCAGGGCAGAGAAACTAACACTGTCATCTGGAATACCAGACTCTGTCAAGCAGGCTTTAAATATCACAGATGATATCAGTCTTCAGTATACAGATTCAGAATTTAAGGACTTTTTTACTCTTCACTCCACGACTCAAATTCAACACAAATCTACCATAAAGGTTGTGACAGTTTCACCAATAGCATTTTGTTTCCAAGTAAGTTTCCACAAAGGTTTTACAGGCTGCGGTATCACAGAACAATCCAGACTCCTCTGACACATCAGATTCTTCTGCAGGCAGTCATCCTGTCTAAGAATAACAGCCCAGAAAGGAAACCACGGCCAAAAGAATTCATTATTCCCCACTACACTGAAAGAGCACATAAATGAACCAATTCAATTTACAGAGAAAATGGGACAGTGCCAACTATCACAGATGTCATGGCAGACATACTGGAGAGCTGGCTCAGTCCTTTTACACGTACCCTGCATATCCATCCACCCTTCAGATTCTTTCCGTTGATGAAGCACTTATAAAGGCACACTCATGTCTAAACGGTCGTGGAAGCTTTTCAGGCCTTTATGCTTGGCAGACAACCAGGCAATATAACAATATAACAAAACATGCAATGCTCTAAAACATGACTATTCAGATGACAGGAAGTCTGCAGAAATTGTTAAAAAGCCAAGAAGAGCTAAAGTCAACTACTTCCCACAGTGGGTGAAGATGAGAAGACTTTGGGGAAAGAACAAGAAGAGCTGGTGTCCGAATTTAAGAAGAACAACAATGAAAAATTGTTAAAGGAAAAGATGAACAAAACATTTGCATATCGACGACATGAAATAAATCATCAATGTCCAAGTGTGCAAGACATAAAGGAACGATGGCCAGCCCTGTTTTAACCTTCTGAAGTGTGTTACATATCATGTTTAGAGACCAAAAGGAACATAATGTATCTGAAAACCCCTTCTCAAAACATTGTATGAAATGAATTTTTCTCTCATTGCATATTTGAGGTGAATGCAGAAAAACCACTGTGTAGCTGGAACATAAATTTATCCTCAATGGATCTTCACACTCCCAAGCTGCTGGTGCCGTTTCGTGCAAAAGGAGGAGCACTTGGAGAAAGACTGAAAACTGAGATGGAAATATAGTATAGTTTGTAATGCAAGCCAGTTGGTTACTTGTAAGGGTGAAAGGAACTGGTTATTTTTTTTCTTCGTGATCAGCTTCCCCTTATGCAGTAAATTACATTTTTAAACGTGGTTATATTTAGATACTCAAACAAGCTCTGTTCCCAGGGCTTGCTGTGCCCTCTTTGGTTTGACCTGCTGTAAACACAGAATCTCCAATATCCGGGCCTCCAAAAAAAAAAAAAAAAAAACCTTCTCTTGGGGCCTCATGCTTCGAAGCTGTCAAACAGTCTAGAGACACACAAGTTTACAGTGAAATTGAGATTTATTAAATCCAGATTAACTAAGTACAGCTGTTCAAATCTTAACTGTTTAAAATGAGATGGTTATTGGATTAACTACAGTTTTAAAGTGAGATTAAAATGTTAGCAGTATAGTTTCTACAATGGTTCAGTGTTACTGAAAAAGATGTCAGTTTCTTTTGTGTTCAGAAAAGGAGGTTTATTTTAAACAATGTAACTGCATTGTGTATTTTAAACAATTTGTACCTAAAAAGGAACAAAAAAGGAGACTTTTATTCTGCAGACTTGCACTGTTCTTGTCCTGTTTCCATTTATATGCCTTAGAAGGTAATTGTGGTTAAAAAAAACTGTTGGTTGTGTTGAGAGACTAGTGAATGTTCACTGTCTGAAAATACTAATAGATGCATTGTGACTGTTTTTGGCAATAAAGCAAGAGTTTGTAATTCATTTTTTTAACGTCTGTGTCTGTTATTCACAGCTAAAATCAATCCACTCATTAAAAATAATAATACTTAATTATTTTTTGTATTAAATCAAAACAATTCATTTTAATAATTAACAAAGTGCTCAAATGAAACCAATATTTTTGTTTAAATGTTTCTTAATTTTTGAGTGTGATATTTGCAGCTACTTTAATTTTAATGGTTGATTTTTAAGGACCTCATTTGATTAATTCTATTATCAATTGTTCTTGAATTAATAATATTGCTAATAATCTGTTACCACAATTTTATTGAGTAGATTGTAGAGTGTATTATTCAGAGTGTATAGTAGAGTGTGTGTGTGTGTGTGTGTGTGTGTGTGTGTGTGTATATATATATATATATATATATATATATATATGATTTTGGGATGAATTATAACTTTGACATGTTTTTATCGGCTTCCTGAGATCCACCCACCTTCTTGTATATAAAAAAAAAAAAAAATGAAATACAGTGTACCGAATCCATTAAAACATATTTGGGAAGCAGTTAAATAGAAGTTAGAGGTCCAATTTTGAACACAACCATGTATGCTTTATTATGAAAGATATAGGCTAAATGGTAAAAAAAAAAAAAAAGTCATTGTTAAAAAATGTATCTGTTATTTCTTGTCGCAACCAAAGTATTCTCAGTCTCCCAAACTGTTATGGCTGGGAAGAAAGGCACAGCAGACACAAAATCTAAGGTTACCTTTACTTTGTCTTTATTGTCTTATACAATGGTATAAATAGACATATAAAAGGGGTAGTGTACCCTGTTCAACCAATAGAATATAGATTACATGTATGTTATATAAACCAAGAATATGTGTTATATAAAATAGGAATAGGATTAGAAAGTTCTGGACAAATTAGGAGTACAGAATGAGACAAAAAGGACAAACCAAACTCAAAAACTTGGGTCTTAAGAGGCCCCCGCCATTCAATTCAAATTCAAATTCAAATTCAAAGCGTTTATTGTCATATGCCCAGTGAGGAAAACAAGTTTCCCTGAGCAATGAAATTCTTACTTTGCTGTCCACAATGAATGCCAAGACTATACACACACATACACAAACTATACACTATACAAACTATACACACATACGTACATACATACAATGAACGAAACATAATAATAAAAACTATGCTGCAGTAGTAGGAATATAGATTATGAAAAAATAGAAATATAGACTATGTATATGATATGTTAATGTACAGTATTAACTTATGTGCAAAAAAACAATAGTGCAGTAACGTGCAAATTGAGTGCAACTACACGATAACAATAGCAGCAGTAACAGTAACAGATGTGCAAACTGAGATGAGGCTACATGAGCAATAACATTAAAAATGTTCAATGAGATGAAACAATTTGAACCGATTGTTCTCTGAGACAGATAAGTCCACTAGCTAGCTACCTGTTTAAGAGTCTAATAGCTGAGGGGAAGAAGGAGCTCCTTAATCTGGAAGTCCTGCAATTTACACTCCTATACCTCCGTCCTGAGAGTAGGAGTGTGAACAGTCTGTGTTGGGGTGGGTGGGGTCTTTAACGATGGATGCAGCCCTTCAGTGGACTCTGCGATGGTAAATGCTCTGCAGAGAGTTCAGTGGAGTCCTGATGATCTTCTCAGCAGTCTTCAACACTCTCTGAAGACATTTGCAGTCCCTCACTGTAGTGCTGCCATACCACCCAGTGATAAGTACTCTGTCTTATTGCCTGCTGTTAATGCAAGAGATCGAGCACGCAGCATGTGGCGTACCTGACTGTTTATCCAGGGCTTCTGGTCGGGGAACTTCCTGACTTGTAAGGTGGGTACAATGTTGTCAACACGAGTGCTAATGTACCCAGTCACATACTCAGCATAATCCTGTATGCTGACAGAAGATTCCTTCAAAGTGGCTGCAGCTTTAAACACATCCCAGTCTGTCAGAGCAAAACAGTCCTGCAAGAAGCCCTCAGTTTGTAGGGTCCAGAGCTTAACCTGTTTGGTGACAGGGTTTGTTGTTTGAGTGTTTGTCTGTAGGCAGGGTACATGAACAAAGTGGTCTGAGTATTTAGAGTGAGGGCCGCCCTGTATGCATCGCGTATATCCCTCCCATCATCCCACCATGTGAACTTAGAAGAGATATAGGCTATATGCACATGTGAGTATAGTGAGAGAGACAGGCAAGGCTAAAGAGAACACAGAAAGGAGGAGGAAAAACAAGGGGATAAAAAAGTAGGGGGAGAGAGAGAGAGCACATACAGCAAGACTCATAGGAACATCTGGCAGAGTCTATTTTTTATTGTTGAAATCTATTTTATACACCATCATTTTCGTTTCTATAACGTGTGAATATATCCTCTATCGTATTCTACAACAAAAACAATCAGAGCGCCTTGTTATCACTAGTTTTATTTTGATTTCCCGAGTCCGCTAGTAGCTTATAGCCCATTAGCATCACCAGCGTGGTTGTCGCTAAACCCGCGTGCATCGCTAATACTCTATTCACACACATTACAATCACTTTACTCACTGTAACTTGCTTTAATGGCGGATGTTTGTCTACCTTTGAGTGCAGGTGACGACACGTTCGAGCTGCATTCGGTGCAGCTCGAGCTGGAGGCCGTGGAGAAGCAGATTCGGGTCCTGGAGCAGAGGCAGGCCCAGCTGAGAGAGCGGAGAACCGTGCTGGAAACCTCCCGGGCTGACGCTCACAAGTCCAGGGTAAGTATACAGCGCGCTGCTAACAGTCCCACCACCTCCACCCCGTGTGTTTCTCTGCACAGGCCCGGTGCACCCAGGACGCGATCTGCCCAGATGTCCTTCACGCCGGCGCCGGGACACCACGGACCCTGGGTGCATCCGCAGCGGAGGACGCGAGCCAGGCCCCGGGCGACGACTTCTCCCCCCTCCGGTCTTCGAGATCTCCACACTGAACCGCTTCTCTCCCCTCCGCGAGACGGAACGCGACGCTGTGATCGTCGGAGACTCCATCGTCCGACACGTCCGTGCTATGTTAGCCGAAGGTAAAGTGCACACTCACTGTTTCCCTGGTGCTCGTGTTCTCGATGTTTCTGCGCAGATACCCGCGATCCTGAAGGCCGACGAGAGCTCCAGAGCTTCACGCCGGGGTTAACGACACCACGCAGCGGCAGACGGAGACGCTGAAGAGGGACTTCAGGAGCCTGATCGAGACGGTTCGCAGCACGACGCCCGCGGCGACGATCATCGTGTCAGGACCACTGCCCACGTATCGACGAGGACACGAAAGGTTCAGTAGAGTTTTTGCTCTAAATGAATGGTTATTGTCATGGTGTAAAGAACAGAAACTGCTCTTTGTTAATAATTGGAATCTTTTCTGGAAGCGACATAGGCTTTTTCGCGCTGATGGCCTGCACCCCAGCAGAGTCGGAGCGGAGCAGCTCTCGGACAACATCTCCAGGACTCTACGCTCCATTTGACTAGTAAGCCAATTCTCAAATAACTGCTATGATGGCTTTTGTTCTACCCGCTTAAATGTTAGAAGTACTTGCGCTGTCCAGTCTATTAAGACTGTGTCTGTTCCCCGAATAATGAGGTCAAAATATAAATTTAATGTAGGATCTAGAAAAAATCTTATCGTGATTAAACCAGAAAAACGTAAAATAAATGAACAAAAACAATTTTTTAAAGTTTTGGGCTCATAAACATTAGATCACTCACACCCAAAGCAGTTATTGTAAATGAAATGATCACAGATAATAGTTTTGATGTACTCTGCTTGACTGAAACCTGGCTAAAACCAAATGATTATATTGGTCTAAATGAGACTACTCCAGCGAACTACTGTTATAAGCATGAGCCCCGTCAGACTGGTCGTGGTGGAGGTGTTGCAACAATATATAGTGATATTCTCAGTGTTACCCAGAAAACAGGATACAGGTTTAAATCATTTGAAATACTTATGCTTAATGTTACACTGTCAGATATGCAAAAGAAATCTATTGTATCTCTTTCTCTGGCTACTGTGTATAGACCACCAGGGCCATATACAGAATTCCTAAAAGAATTTGGAGATTTCCTTTCAGACCTGTTGGTTACTGCTGATAAAGCGCTAATTTTCGGAGATTTTAACATTCATATTGATAATACAAATGATGCATTAGGACTTGTGTTTACTGAATTATTAAACTGTTTTGGAGTAAAGCAAAATGTCACCGGGCCCACTCATCGTTTTAATCATACGCTAGATTTAATTATATCACATGGAATCGATCTTACTGACATAGATATCGTACCTCAAAGTGATGATGTTACTGACCATTTCCTTGTATCGTGCATTTTGCGTATTAATAATAATAACTATATAGCTTCGCGTTATCGTCCGGGCAGAACTATTGTTCCAGCCACCAAAGACAGATTCGCAAATAACCTGCCTGATTTATCTCAACTGCTCTGTGTACCCATAAATATACATGAACTAGACAAAAAATATCTGGCAACATGGGCACTATCTTCTCTAATACATTAGAAGCTGTTGCCCCCATCAAATTGAAAAACGTTAGAGAAAAACGTACTGTGCCATGGTACAACAGTAATACCCACACTCTCAAGAAAGAAACTCGTAGTCTTGAGCGCAAATGGAGAAAAAAACGAACTTGGAAGTTTTTAGAATTGCGTGGAAAAACAGTATGTCCAACTATAGACAGGCTCTAAAAACTGCCAGGGCCGAGCATATCCACAAACTCAATAGAAAACAACCAAAACAATCCACGGTTTTTATTTAGCACAGTGGCAAGATTAACAAATAACCAGACGCCACCCGATCTAAATATTCCCTCACAGTTAAATAGTAATGACTTTATGAATTTCTTCACTGATAAAATAGATAACATCAGAAATACAATAACAAATGTCGATTCTACAGCGTCTAATACTTTAGTTTTATCCATCGCACCCAAAGATAAATTGCAGTGCTTTACAACTATAGGACAGGAAGAGCTAAATAAACTTATCACTGCATCTAAACCAACAACATGTTTTTATTAGATCCTGTACCCACTAAATTACTGAAAGAGTTGTTACCTGTAGCGGAAAAACCGCTTCTCAATATTATTAACTCGTCGTTATCTTTAGGTCACATCCCAAAACCATTCAAGCTGGCGGTTATTAAGCCTCTTATTAAGAAACCACAACTAGATCCTAGTGAACTGGCAAATTACAGACCCATTTCAAATCTTCCATTTATGTCTAAAATTTTAGAAAAAGTTGTGTCTGCTCAATTGTGCTCCTACCTGCAAAAAAATGATCTCTATGAAGAATTTCAGTCGGGTTTCAGGGCCCATCATAGCACAGAAACTGCACTTGTTAAAATTACAAATGACTTGCTTCTTGCTTCAGATCAAGGCTGCATCTCATTGCTAGTTTTTACTTGATCTTAGTGCTGCGTTCGACACCATAGATCACAACATACTCATAGATAGATTACAAAACTATACAGGTATCCAAGGGCAGGCTTTAAGATGGTTTAGATCCTACCTGTCCGATCGCTACCACTTTGTTTATTTAAATGGGGAGTCATCTCATTTATCACCAGTAAAATATGGAGTGCCACAAGGATCTGTCCTAGTTCCTCTGCTATTTTTAATATACATATTGCCCCTTGGTAATATCATTAGAAAATTTGGGATTAGTTTCCATTGTTATGCTGATGATACTAAACTATATATCTCAACAAGACCAGGTGAAACTTCACAATTATCTAAGCTAACAGAGTGTGTTAAAAAATGTAAAAGATTGGATGACCAATAATTTTCTCCTATTAAATTCAGACAAGACAGAGATATTACTTATTGGACCAGAAAACATTACACAGAATCTCGTAGATTACAATTTGCAATTAGACGGATGTACTGTTACTTCCTCTACTGTCAAAAATCTGGGTGTTATATTAGACAGTAACTTGTCTTTTGAAAATCATATTTCCCATGTTACAAAAACAGCATTCTTCCATCTTAGAAACATTGCCAAGCTACGAAACATGTTACCTGTTCCTGATGCAGAAAAGCTAGTTCATGCATTCATGACCTCTAGACAGGACTATTGTAATGCACTGCTAGGTGGTTGTCCTGCATCCTCAATAAACAAGCTACAGGTAGTCCAAAATGCAGCGGCTAGAGTCCTTACCGTTATTGTAAATGAAATGATCACAGATAATAATACTACAGTCTCTGCACTGGCTACCTATTAAGTCCCGTATCAGTTACAAAATATTATTACTTACTTATAAGGCCCTTAATGGCTTAGCTCCTGCGTACCTAACTAGCCTTATACCACGCTACAACCCATCACGCTCCCTAAGGTCACAAAACGCTGGACTTTTGATAGTACCTAGGATAGCAAAGTCCACTAAAGGAGGTAGAGCTTTTTCGCATTTGGCTCCCAAACTCTGGAATATGCCTTCCTGATAATGTTCGGGGCTCAGACACACTCTCTCTGTGTAAATCTAGATTAAAAACACACCTCGTTGGCCAAGCATTCAAATAATGCATCTCATAATTTTGGACTGCAGTTATATCTGATCAAATGTGCATTATTATTCTTTAACTTGGGTTAAACTAATTAATTTTACTTGGCTGGAACAGCAGCTACGCTAATTATGTCTCTATGTGTTTCTCTGCTTTGCCACAGGATTTACATCCCGTGGTAACTAGGATTTACACAAGCTCCAGTCTGGATCCAGAACACCTGAGAAGAGATGATGCCAAACCCTCAGAGGACCTCAGATGATGCTAACCCAGAGACAACATACAGAACTACCACATTTTTGCTATAAGTTTGATTGCATAATTGCTGTTAATAGTGTTAATCGTCTGTTTGTTTACGTCTTTTATTGATTTTTCTGAACATTTCTGCCATATGCACATGAACTGACAGTCACCACTGATAAGCTACTACTAAACATTGTAGAAACTTAATTTTCTGTAAAGTTGCTTTGCAATGATTTTTATCATAAAAAGCGCTATACAAATAAACTTGAATTGAATTGAATTGAAAAGTTTAGTATGTTCTAACAGTCATGAACTAGGTTAGATAATCATGGACTTTTTTCACATTTCCGGGTTTCTCAGCAGCTGAAGTCAGTGATTGGAAAAGTACCACATATATATATTTTGGATTCCCATTTGCTCAAACAGCAAAAGAAAAACTCCATGTTTTCATGACTTTCAATAAAAGGAAAAAAGTTGAGAAAGACTGATAAGGGCAGTCAGAAGAGAGAAGGTGATATAATACAAAGAATAGCGTTATACATTTATTTTTTAAATACAAATATGAAAATCTTTACGATGCTGATGACCGTTAAATGCGTCATCACAGTCTTGTGGAAAGGGAACATATGCCAAAAAATCTGTAACTCTCATCCACTGTATTGAAGAAGAGGGAAAATGTCTTATTGATGACAGCATAATGATAATTGGTTTAAACAATCCTGATGTATTGTTCTCATCTCAAAAGTATTTATTTATTTATTTATTTATTTATTTATTTAACTCTGGTATCATTTTTCTATGTGTAGCCTAAATTAGGCGCGAATGTTCCCAAACACGTGACAGTGCGATTTATTTACTTCGGGTCTAGTATACATTTAGTAGCTTTTAAATTCAAATCATAGCAACAAGGAGGACATGATCGCGCGATATCCGCCTTTGATCTCGTAGCTGTCAGTCTTGAATGCGCTTATTTCACACGTGCAGAATCACGTGGTCTCTGACAGCGACACACACCTCCAGATACGTCACCTCTCTGTAGTGCAGCAATACTATCGCAAGCCGTTTTAGCATTTAAAACTTGTTTTTGACTATCCATAAATATAATTTCGGATAGTCACAATTGTAATTCCAGATATCTATATTGCAATTATGACTCGTCGTAATTGGAATTAAGATATCTACAATGTGATTATGACTAGTCGTAATATGCATTGAAGATATCTACAATGTCATTTTGACTAGTCACAATACACATTCCTCATTCAAAACAATTGCATGACTATAGCATTACATTAAATAATGCTTCATCGTTCATACCCATAGGTGTTAAAGTTTGAAGGGTGTAAATCCAAAACAGTTCGCGTCTTTGTAGAAGTAATTCAATGTCTCCACCTCTAGGTGGCAAAGTTACTTTTTCAATCCCACAAAAACGTAAAGAGGTTAGGCTACGTCATGATTCAAAGTTAAAAAGTGTACCGCACAGGGGCGTTTCTAGGATTTTCATTTTAGGGGGGCTCAGCCCCCAATAAGGGTATGATTAAAAAAAAATAGTATTTGACTATTAGGGTAGGGTTGTATACTACTAACCTTATTGTAAACCACTATTCCATTGTATTCCCTGTATTTCATATATGGGGGGGAGTAGAAGTACTGACTGAGCCATATACAACACCGTAAAAAAAAAAAAAAAAAGAAAAAAAAAAAAAAAAAAAAATTTAGATGTGACCAGTCACTAGAAAATTTTGAGTTGGGAATGTAGATTTTATTTTTTTTTTTTTTTTACAATGAAGACTTCCTGATTCATTATTAGGACATTCATGTTTATCCTTTGACGATACCACTGCTTTTTCTCATGAAATGTACGTGGAAATTGGCAGACAATTAAAACAACATAAGGGTTCAATGACTGCAGTGAATCTTGGGAGCACAGTGGTATTGTGTGTGAGAGGCTGTCTACGTTCTATTCTCAACTGACTTGCAGACCTACTCCCGCACGACAAGAAAAAAAATTGTATATCCATCTACAATGAAATATAAATTATTATTATTATTATTATTATTATTGAGCTTTTTAGCCTTTATAATCAACAATACGGTTGGTTATACATCAAGTCACCCCCTGAAAATTTATTTCATTTCAAATCATTTAACTAACCAGCTAATATTCATTAAGAATATAGACAAAACATGTATTAATGTGATTGTCTGTTGGCAACATGTTTAATATGTATTTCTATTTATTAAAAATAACAACATGAATTATCAATTTGCCACTTCTATAAATCAGTTACTTAAAAAAAAAAAAAAACACAAATCCCTTTACTCTACTCGCCTCTTACTCTAATATACAGTATGTATCATGATACACTAATGTTTCATTATTACTTAATACAAAATTATATTTAATAATAACTCCACATGATGTTTCTATCTCTGTGCCCTTTAGTGCTTTCAGAAAATGATGTGTGTCTTTAATCATTTCTGTGCGTGGTTGCATAATGTAATGCCAAAATACACAATAATATGTTTGTAAATTTTTAAAAAGTAAATTAAAATAAATTATGATCGTTTTCTAAAGTACGTTTTCATGGGTGTTAATCGCTTCATTTTTGTTGGAAGAAAAAACAACTATCACACTGTGATGAGGGCTGAAGGTGAACGCAGCGAAGACGTATTGGTATTGGATGAGAAAACCGAACTGTGTATTGGTCCAGTAACATTATGTAAACTGCAATTACAAGAACTGCACCAATGCAGATGTCATATCATAGCAATCTGTCAATAAATGCACACACACACACACACACACCTTGTACTCTCTGATGTTCGCTCTGATCAGCGCCCCTGCGGATTGAAAAACGCGTTGAATTCATGCAGACTCAGATCAGGGGAGGAGCCGAAACTTGACGCAGCTTGCGACCGTTTCAAATTAGTTTTTAAAGGGGACTGAAGCGATTACAAATTAATTAATCAAATTATTTTTTAGGGGGGCTGGGCCTAGTGACGCCCCTGGTACCGCAACTGGATAATTTAGATCTTTTCTTCTTATCGAACTCTTATGTTCACAAATTTTTTGTTTCAACTGACGTGACGTTTTTCCCACATAGCCTATACCACAAGGACAACGGATCAAATACACTACATGAGTGGAAACACAAGTAATCACAGATTTGATGCTATAATTTTTTGCCCGTTCTAGGATGACAAAAAGTTGATGTTTTAAAAGTATTATTACACTGAGCACAATTCCCAGAACGATAATTGCCCTTCTGTATGGGACTAAGTAAACTCTGAGATGCAAGAGGGCTAACGCTCTGAAAACGAGCATGTACCAAACTGTCTTTTAAATTCCTAGCGCGTTTGTATACAATCAAAGGAGGATGTCTAAAAATATCGCTCAACTCCGAATCAGAAGACAACAAATGCCAGTGTTTTTTTAAAAATAGATTTTTATCATGTAAGACTTAGGTGAATATGTTGTAATACAAGCAAAGAATACTTTCTCGTTTTTTCTTGTTTTCTTTTTTAGCAATTCAGACCGCGTCTTTTTTAAAGCTGTATTAAATCCTTCATCAATCCAATCTAAAGGATAACCTCTGTTCAAAAATTTATTTTTCATGATTTTCGATTTCTCAATAAAATCGGAATCAGAATAACAAATCCTCCTCAGTCTGTAGAACTGACTCTTAGGCAGTCCTTTTTTTAAAAAAGTCGGATGAAAACTGGTAGCGAGTAAAAGTGTGTTACGATCGGTCTCTTTTGTGTACAAATTAGTGGTCAAAACTGCCTTCGTTCTTCTGTATCCCATATCCAGGAAGTGTACTCTAGACGAATTAATTTCAGAAGTAAAATCCAAGTCGTCAACCAAGCTATTCAAATATGTCACAAATTCTCGAGCCTCATCGTGATCACCCAAAAAGATACAGAAAATATCGTCAATGTATCTATACCATTTGATGATCTTTGAATAGAAAGGATTATTTTCTGTATTCAATACATAACTCTCTTCAAAAAAGACCCTAAATAGATTGGCATAGTTCGGGGCAAAATTCGAGCCCATTGCTGTCCCACTTATCTGAAGAAAGAAATCCTTATCAAAACTAAAATAATTATATTTCAAAAGGTACGAAGACATCTCGATGAATAAAGTCTGATGGTGGACTAGAGTCCTCGCGTAACGAAAGATAATGTCTAAGGGGCAATAAGTCCTTTTTTTCATGTGAAATGTTAGTTTATAGACTTGTTATGTCCAAAGTTATTAATAAAGAAATATCCGGTAAATCATATAACTCGGAAATCTATTAATAAAGTCAGTAGAATCTCGAATGTAAGTCGGTAACGAATAGACAAAAGGTTTTATAAAAAAAAGTCAACATACTGTGATAAAGGAGATAAGAGGGAATTAGTCTGTGCCACAATCGGACGAGCTGGAGGGTCGATAAGTCTCTTATGAATTTTTAGGAAGAGTATAAAAAACAGGTCTAATCGGATGTTGACAATACAGAAATTTAAACTCCGATTGAGATATCCAACCCTCTGTTTTAGCTTTTGTTAAAAATGACAATATCTCAGATTGATAAATGTTGCTAGGATCACTGGGAAGTTTTTTATAAAAATTTAATATTCTGTAATTGTGAAAGAATTTCGTGTTGGTATTTTTTCGTATCTTGGATACAATAGCCCCTCCTTTATCAGCAGTTTTTATAATGATACTTGGGTCACTTATCAATTCGGTCAAAGCTATTTTCTCATTCAATGAAAGATTATGAGAAATTTTATTACTAGAAGAACAAACTTCCATCACCTCTTGTTCAACCAAACGACAAAAAGTATGAATGGTGTGGTCAGACACATTAGGGCAAAAATTACTTTTAGGTCTAAAAGGTGTCGTAGATAAACCGGATTCTGATTTGTAGAAAAAATACCGTAGTTTCATTTGTCTAAAACATTTAAACAGATCCACCTTTAGACCAAAACAATTAACACCACTAGTAGGCACAAAAGATAGTCCTTTAGATAAAACCACAATTTGATCATCAGAAAGTTCCTTTTTAGAAATATTAATTACCGTCTCTTTGAGTAGCTGCGAGTCCACGGTCGTAAACTTCTTTGAGGCTCTTGACCACTACTTTGTACACAAAAGAGACCGATCGTAACACACTTTTACTCGCTACCAGTTTTCATCCGACTTTTTTAAAAAAAGGACTGCCTAAGAGTCAGTTCTACAGACTGAGGAGGATTTGTTATTCTGATTCCGATTTTATTGAGAAATCTAAAATCATGAAAAATAAATTTTTGAACAGATGTTATCCTTTAGATTGGATTGATGAAGGATTTAATACAGCTTTTAAAAAGACGCGGTCTGAATTGCTAAAAAAGAAAACAAGAAAAACGAGAAAGTATTCTTTTGCTTGTATTACAACATATTCACCTAAGTCTTACATGATAAAATCTATTTTTAAAAAACACTGGCATTTGTTGTCTTCTGATTCGGAGTTGAGCGATATTTTTAGACATCCTCCTTTGATTGTATACAAACGCGCTAGGAATTTAAAAAGACCGTTTGGTACATGCTCGTTTTCAGAGCGTTAGCCCTCGTGCATCTCAGAGTTTACTTAGTCCCATACAGAAGGGCAATTATCGTTGTGGGAATTAGGCTCAGTGTAATAATACTTTTAAAACATCAACTTTTTGTCATCCTAGAACGGGCAAAAAATATAGCATCAAATCTGTGATTACTTGTGTTTCCAATCATGTAGTGTATTTTACACGTTGTCCTTGTGGTATAGGCTATGTGGGAAAAACGTCACGTCAGTTGAAACAAAGAATTACTGAACATAAGAGTTCGATAAGAAGAAAAGATCTAAATTATCCAGTTGTGGTACACTTTTTAACTTTGAATCATGACGTAACCTCTTTACGTTTTTGTGGGATTGAAAAAGTAACTTTGCCACCTAGAGGTGGAGACATTGAATTACTTCTACAAAGACGCTAACTGTTTTGGATTTACACCCTTCAAACTTTATCACCTATGGGTATGAAACGATGAAGCATTATTTAATGTAATGCTATAGTCATGCAATTGTTTTGAATGAGGTGTTTTTTCCACTATGTATTTATGATGAGTTTGAGTGACTGTGGAACTTGACTGATTGTTATAATTGTTTAGAATTACAATTTGATGCCGTTTGATGACGATGTGTTGATTATGTGTCTTTTGGATGATTTTGTTAACCTATAGGGGATCTTGATTGTTATAACTATAACAACTGTTTATGATGTGGTGCTAATTATATACTCCCAATGAGTTTAATTATTTGCAGATGGAACTCTGTTAATTGGTCATGTGTTTATCTTAAAAGAGATGAATTTGAACATTTGGTATACTCCTGATGAAGGTCGTGTGACCAAAACGTTGTGTGATTAAAAATTTATTTTGCAAGTTAAGATAGTGTGCGGGAGAGTCCTTATATGTTTATACGACCCACCAGGTCTTATTTTTTCTACGCACCTATTACTTACAGGTGTGCGATGGAGTTCGTTCACTAATTAACTATGTCTCTACTGCTTGCTGACTGAGAGAGTTTATCCTACGCACCCTGAGGCTTGCAACAAAAGAAACATGACTACTTTTCAAGAAATTAATAATTTGACAGACAACTGCGCTAACACATTGGTTTACACAAGAAGATGCGGATAAGATCCTTTTTCCAGAGAAGAACATGGATTTTAATTTATCACATGATGAACACCGAGTGCAACTTGAAAGATTGTACCACAATGAAATGCGACTAAAAATGCATGGTTCTACATTGAGCGAATATGGAGGAACAAAAGAATCCCACGCGGTCTGAGAATTTCCCAAACCTCCAACATTGTGCAAACAGAATAAACAGTTTTTAAAGAAATGGAGCGAGATTCTTAACAAGTGTTCTATGGATTTGATGCTTCTGATTGTGGAACAAGTATCTGCTGATGTCCATGAGACCCACGAAAAATAAAGAATAGTCCTACTTGAAGAAAAGATCAAATCTACTTCCCAAATTGACTTCGACTCCTTGTCTTCCTCGATCAAGTTGTCTACTGAGAAATACCGAGATTATTTGAAAGATATCAAGTTGAAAAAATACAAACGAGATACAGAGGATTATCTTCGGAATGAAGTTTACCCATGGGATAGTAGACCTGCCACTATGCCTAACATGAGACAGTGGTACCCGAGAGGCCAACGCACTAGTCCGTGGATCATCTGGGGCTCGATTTCGTAATCGGATAAGAAAAAATGGATCGACCTTTTTCAATGGACAGAGTGATTCCACTGAGAGTAAGTTTACCATCGACAGTGATTCGAGTGCACACGCTTCGTCTTTTTTGGACAGACGAGCCCCTCCACGGAGACTACAAAGAAGAAATGTCGAAGAGGTTCAAGAGCCTCAAAGAAGTTTACGACCGTGGACTCGCAGCTACTCAAAGAGACGGTAATTAATAATTCTAAAAAGGAACTTTCTGATGATCAAACTGTGGTTTTATCTAAAGGACTATCTTTTGTGCCTACTAGTGGTGTTAATTGTTTTGGTGTAAAGGTGGTTCTGTTTAAATGTTTTAGACAAGTGAAACTACGGTATTTTTTCTCCAAATCAGAATCGGGTTTATCTACGACACCTTTTAGACCTAAAAGTAATTTTTGCCCTAATGTGTCTAACCACACCATTCATATTTTTTGTCGTTTGGGTTGAACAAGAGGTGATGGAAGTTTGTTTGTTCTTCTAGTAATAAAATTTCTCATAATCTTTCATTGAATGAGAAAATAGCTTTGACCGAATTGATAAGTGACCCAAGTATCATTATAAAACCTGCTGATAAAGGAGGGGGCGATAATTGTAATCCAAAGATACGAAAAAAATACCAACACTAAGTTCTTTCACGATTACAGAATATTAAGTTTTATAAAAAACTTCCCAGTGATCCTACCAACATTTATCAATCTGAGATTTTGTCATTTTTAACAAATGATAAAACAGAGGGTTGGATATCTCAATCGGAGTTTAAATTTCTGTATTGTCAACATCCGATTAGACCTGTTATTTTTTTTTTTTATACTCTTCCTAAAATTCATAAGAGACTTATCGACCCTCCAGCTCGTCCGATTGTGGCACAGACTAATTCCCTCTTATCTCCTTTATCACAGAAATGTTGACTTTTTTTTTTATAAAAACCTTTTGTCTATTCGTTACCGACTTACATTCGAGATTCTACTGACTTTATTAATAAGATTTCCGAGTTATATGATTTACCGGATATTACTTTATTAATAACTTTGGACATAACAAGTCTATATACTAACATTTCGCATGAAAAAGGACTTATTGCCCTTAAACATTATCTTTCGTTACGCGAGGACTCTAGTCCACCATCAGACTTTATCATCGAGATGTCTTCGTACCTTTTGAAATATAATTATTTTAGTTTTGATAAGGATTTCTTTCTTCAGATAAGTGGGACAGCAATGGGCTCGAATTTTGCCCCCGAACTATGCCAATCTATTTATGGGTCTTTTTTGAAGAGAGTTATGTATTGAATACAGAAAATAATCCTTTCTATTCAAAGATCATCAAATGGTATAGATACATTGACGATATTTTCTGTATCTTTTTGGGTGATCACGGCTCGAGAATTTGTGACATTTTTGATTTGGAATAGCTTGGTTGACGACTTGGATTTTACTTCTGAAATTAATTCCGTCTAGAGTACACTTCCTGGATATGTGGATACAGAAGAACGAAGGCAGTTTGACCACTACTTTGTACACAAAAGAGACCGATCGTAACACACTCTTTTTACTCGCTACCAGTTTTCATCCGACTTTTTTAAAAAAAGGACTGCCTAAGAGTCAGTTCTACCGACTGAGGAGGAGTTGTTATTCTGATTCCGATTTTATTGAGAAATCGAAAATCATGAAAAATAAATTTTTGAACAGATGTTATCCTTTAGATTGGATTGATGAAGGATTTAATACAGGCTTTTAAAAAAGACGCGGTCTGAATTGCTAAAAAAGAAAACAAGAAAAACGAGGAGAAGTTAAAGTATTCTTTTGCTTGTATTACAACATATTCACCTAAGTCTTACATGATAAATCTATATTTTTAAAAAAAAAAACACTGGCATTTGTTGTCTTCTGATTCGGAGTTGAGCGATATTTTTAGACATCCTCCTTTGATTGTATACAAACGCGCTAGGAATTTAAAAGACCGTTTGGTACATGCTCGTTTTCAGAGCGTTAGCCCCTCGTGCATCTTAGAGTTTACTTGGTCCCATACAGAAGGGCAATTATCGTTGTGGGAATTAGGCTCAGTGTAATAATACTTTTAAAACATCAACTTTTTGTCATCCTAGAACGGGCAAAAATAAAAAATATAGCATCAAATCTGTGATTACTTGTGTTTCCACTCATGTAGTGTATTTGATCCGTTGTCCTTGTGGTATAGGCTATGTGGGGAAAACAAACGTCACGTCAGTTGAAACCAAAGAATTAGTGAACATAAGAGTTCGATAAGAAGAAAAAGATCTAAATTATCCAGTTGCGGTACACTTTTTAACTTTGAATCATGACGTAACCTCTTTTACGTTTTTGTGGGATTGAAAAAGTAACTTTGCCACCTAGAGGTGGAGACATTGAATTACTTCTACAAAGACGCAAAACTGTTTTGGATTTACACCCTTCAAACTTTAACACCTATGGGTATGAACGATGAAGCATTATTTAATGTAATGCTATAGTCATGCAATTGTTTTGAATGAGGTTGGTGTTTTTTTTTTTCCACTATGTATTCATGATGAGTTTGAGTGACTGTGGAACCTGACT
>NC_056593.1:3905345-3925487 GCF_018340385.1 Cyprinus carpio | reverse complement strand
GGAGTGGAAGTGAGTGAGTGTGACCACAAGAGGGAGACAGAAAGAGAAGCCAGGATCATGACACTGTGACTACACTAAACACAACAAAGCAAACGTAGAAATTTGTAATATAAATAAACATTTGTTTTTTTTATCTCAGAAGTAGCAGGTGATGTACGTCATAAATAGAACGGAGACTGAGAAAAATACAATACTTTTCTGTGCTAATAAATTTAGATCACCCACATCTGTTCACTGTCTGTATGATGCACATTACACACAAAAGTTCAATCAACAAGCTTCAGTCAGACTAACTGACTGTATCAACTTCTTGCATCTTCTTACCAGTTTTCGAGTTGTTGGTTTACACAACGTTGAATCAGTACTGTCTTCCTGGATCTGAACTGCATTAACAATAATCACAGATGCGTTAAAACTGCAAAGTTTGCAGTCTTATATATAGTAATCTGTATATCTGACTGAAATGAATGAATGGTAGTTAATGTTTGTAGATAATATTTGAATTCTCTCACCTGTTTGCTTCTTACATTTCCCTGTAGACTGTAGAAGATCACGACTGCAGCAACAATCAACAGAGATCCAGCAGCAGAAATCAGCACTATGTGAAACACAGGTAGACCCTGATCTGTAATGAACAAAAATAGTCTGTCTGACTTTAAATACGTCTGAGAGATCTCAGTAGTGGATCAGCTCACTAAATACTCTCTAACATTCACTCCTATCATACCTGTACAGAGTTGAGTGATGTCCAGATGTTGAGTCTGGTTGCTGATGGGATTGTTGGAGTTACCACAGCTGCAGGTGTTGTTATCCTGATATTCCACCTCCAGGAGGTAGAGAGAGAGAGACTGATGCTGGCATCAGACATACCTGGATGCTGGACAATAAACTACGTTTCCCTTGTACCCACAGGAGAGAGTCACATGACCCACATTCACTACCGGAACACAATTCAAATTGAACAACCCTGATGTGATGATGATGAAAAGATTTTGCGGAAAAATATTCTACTAATGTTAGAGTGGGAAGGATGAGCTTGGAATATAGAGAGAATAAACAGAAAAATAAATTTGATCAAATCAGCAATATTTTTGGTATAGTGTGTTGACAGTCAGTGAATGTTTCTGTTATCCCAAACATTAAACATTTCAGTATGTAAATAGGCAAGGCAAAGCAAGTTTATTTAATTAGCACATTTCGTACACAATGGTAGTTCAAAGCTTTGCATAAAAGAAAATAATAAGTAAAATAATAAAATAATCACAAAAATAAAACAAGGAATTAAAAAAAATATATTTAAAATTTGATTTAAAATGAATTTAAGATTTAAGACAATCATTTTGGGTTGCATAAAGTACAGTGCAATCAGTTTGGACATCGCACAGTGCTCATTCAATAAATGCACAGCTGAACAGATGAGTTTTGAGTCTATATTTAAAAGTGGCTAATGTTTTAGCACATCTGATCTCTTCTGGAAGCTGATTCCAACTGCAGGCGGCATAATAACTAAAAGCAGACTCCCCTCATTTTGTGTGAACCCTTGGTATTTCTAACTGAATCGATCCTAATGATCTGAGTGGTCTGTTAGGTTTATATTCAGTGAGCATATCTGTGATGTTTTTTTTTGGTAGTTGGTTGTTTGATTTATAAATGAGTAATAATACTTTAAAATCAATCCTAAATATAACTGGAAGCCAGTGTAAGGACCTGAGGACTGGTGTGATATGCTCAGATTTTCTGGTTCTATCCTGGCAGCAGTGTTCTGGATGAGCTGCAGAAGTCTAATGGTCTTTTTGTTTTGGGAGTTGAGTTGAGGAGTTAATTTTGTTTGTCCTCCTTGTTGTTGATAAAGGCATGAACAAGTTTCTCAAAGTCTTGACTGGAAACAAAGCATCTAATTCTTGCAGGGTTTTTAGATGATCGTATGCTGATTTAGTTACTGTTTTGACATGACTACTGAAACTAAGGTCTGTCTCCAGAATCACACCAAGATACCTGACTTGATTTTTAGTTGTTAGACCCCTAGAGTCAAGGTATGCATTCAAGTTGAATAGCTTGAATTTTAGTTGTTAGACCACTAGAGTCTAGAAGAGTCAACTGGGCTGTAGTCATTTGGCAACAAGGCTAGGTGTAAATCTAGCTGTGATAGGCAATTTGGTTCTTTCCTCATTATTTGACTTAGTGGAGAGTATATACAGTGTAAACAAAAGCGGCACAAGAATTGACCCCTTGTGGGACTCCAAATTGTCCAAGTAATCCATTTGATATTAAGTATTTGTTCAGTTGATTAAAAAATACCTTTTCTATAATTTTGCCTATAAAAGGAAGAAGATTTGATATTGGTCTATAATTGTTGTGTTATCAAGAGATTGCTCTTTTTTGACTGGGAGCATTTGACTGGGAATCTGACTCGCGGTGGTTTGTCAGTTTCTCAACAGTAGCAAAAAAGAGTGCGAGTGTTGTTTAAAAGTACTGTTCATAAGGTTTGAGAAGAAAGTCTGTCTAGCTTTGGCTAGTTCCACATTGAAAGCATGAAGGCTGTCTTTATGAAGAAAGTCTGTCTAGCTGTGGCTCGCTCTTCCACCACATCCACTCAGCTTTTTCGCATTGTCTTTTCATACTCTGTACTGCTTATAATATAATTCTCCAAGTCGATTTCTGTCTGCCAGTTAGCAAATAGCTAAAGGAACTTTCAGAGTTCAGTACAGCTCAATCTAAAGCATCTGAGGTCTACTGCTTCACAAACATTTATTTTCAGCAGACAAGCAAAAATGTGTGATGTACACTTACACTGGCTGTAAATGTGTCCCATCCATACATGTAAAATGCTCAAAGTTTTAATAATGCAGGTGCAATACTTAAAACTATTTTAAGTGCTATCACGCATTTATCTGACAAATCACTTAACTGGACCGCCTCTGTGTTAAGTTGACCATAAAGTACCAAAATGACTGGGAAAAATTGGGGGAAAAGGGGACATTGGATGCCCATTTTCCATACAAGTTGGTAAGGATTCTTTAGGGTGTCCATGAAATGTCTGTAAATATACTTTTCTTTTTTAATTCCTCAATGTTCATGTAAAATAACACCCTTTTTACTTTTGTCAAAACTAGATCTGGATCACAGCAACCCCTTCTCAGTGCATGTGTGTTTAAATGATAATGAGCTACTGCTTGCTCCACATCTCTTCCGTGAGTATCACAACACAAGACTTGTGAATATATCCCCATATGGCTGGGAGGCGCCTTTATCCAAATAGCGCTAGCCATCTATGTAAAAAACCGCCACAGATTACCTACAGATTGAAGCAGCTCATTGAATCACATTGTTTCAGACACAGACAACCCATAACAAAGTAGCTGTGTGATTTCTCTTCAGTTTTTCTGAGCTGGCAGATACACCAGATGCAAAAAAAGTGAACAAAGTGAAAATTTAATCCAATGTACAGTTAAAAGTTTTTTTTTTTTTTTAATTATGTAAACATTTTGACAGAAAGAATTACCTCTATGATTTGAATCCAATCCACTTAAGTTCGTTGTCACGCGGTCACCGCTTCTGTGTCTAAACCTTCTATCAGATGCCACAAAATGCTAATACGGCACTCATGACGTGATGCAATGCTGCCAAAAATCATTATCCTAACCTGTATCTCCATACTGAAATCCCTGATGGCTAAAGATGAAGTGATTCATCTTTTTGTAAATCACTGAAGTATTCAGGTCTGGGATGTCAATGAGCATGCTTTAACTTCTAAATGTGTGTGATATGAATAAATTATGCTTATAAGCAGCTCTTGAGATATTTTCGAGAATTGAAACGAGTAGAGGCTTGGACTTGAGAAACAGCATTCCTTAAGGCCACAACTTAGCAAGCAGACTACGTATAAGCTTCACAGTGTCAGCTTTTAAAATGGCTAACTTAAAAAGTTGACTCTGTTCACTATATATAAGTGCCTTTGCCATAAGAAAACAATGGATGTCTCAGGCATTTAATCAAACTAATGCCACAAATGCTTGGATGTCTCACATAAATTGTATTGAATCAAAAAATATTCATTTAATAAAACAAGAATATCTACTCACCATAGACGGAAACACTAATTGTTTTTGATGACAACATATCTCCACTTATCTGTAATTCATAAACTCCAGCAAGTTCAGTTGTGATGTCTGTGATGGTCAGAGATCCAGTCTGTTTGTCCAGCTTCAGTCTGTCTTTGAATCTCCCATCAGCACCTTTAAATGTGGAGAAGATTTGGTCCCCTCTATTGATTTCAGCTATGAGAGAGTCTTCAGCTCCAAATTTCCACAGTATATCATCGTCTTCATGTATTTCAGTAAGATCAGTGTGTAGCGTAACAGAATCTCCCTCCGTCACTGACACCGACTCACCAAACACACCTGATGAACACACTGTTCTTGTTTCTGAATGTGGAGGAATATCTCAAATGGCAACAGAAATGCAAAGGGAAACAATGACAACAAATTACAGATTGTTGTGCGAACTGATAATTCAAGGTGTTAATTGCCTGTAACTTCACATTTATCTTGCAGTTGAGTGAAATGATTGAAAGTAATTCTGGACTCAGTGAGAGACAGACCTGAATCCAGGGTAGCTGTCATATTATTATCTGTTTTACTTGATTAATCTGGTATGAACAGCAAATGCAAATCATCTAACATTCTGAACAAAAGCAGCAGGTTTATTAACCTGAAACTGAAAGAAACTGAATTGCTTTTTGAACTTACCAATCAGACGCCACCAGCACAAGCAGAACAAAACAAACATGTGAAACATTTTCTTCAATAGTTCAGTGTCTGACCTAGTTAGACCATCTGCTGAAAACACTCAAGCTCTTCATTTGCTTTATGAATCCTCCCACAACAGAGTTGGTCCCACCTAATGTAACCTAATGTCACTCTGCATATGCTATATAGTCTATAGTTACATATAAATCTTGCTTATTAAGACTTTAACTGTTTATAATTGTTGAAAACATTCTTGATTTTTATCATTTGACATAGATGGTTTTAAAAGGAAATACTCTGTTAAATTTGTACCAGTAGAAGAGTATAATATTATATTGGAATAATCAAAATAAATGTAATGGTAAATAAACATATGGATTTTAAAATGGTTTTATAATCATTTAGTTGTTGTGAGTTGCAAAACAAAAATTAGAAGCGTGTATCTTCTCACATTGCTAGTCTTTCTGCGGTGTGCAGATAATATTCTGAGTGAAACTGAAAACTTGCTGTAGTCTGATTTCTACAGAAACATGATTTGATCTCTCTGTAGACAAGTAGTTTAAGAGCTGAGAATGGCCATTTGTTTTATGTGTGTGTTTAGTTTGAGACTGAAGGGCTTCTTCCTGTCATTCTATAATGAACCACACAGTCTGACTTCCTGTTTACACAAAACTGCTTTACAAATAAATTACTTATTTGATCTATCAAAACTAATGTATGGAACACAGTTAAAGATGATTCACAGGTCAGAGGTTATTAACCGGTGTTAAACTTTTAACTGGGTCAGATCTGGTTTGTGGTCTGCATCATGACCACACCTGAACACCAAATGGGAAACACTTCAGAAGTTTCACAGTGATCATCCGATTAGTTAAATTCTACAGGATTTCCAGGAGACATGTCACATTATTTAATGGTCTGCCTGAAAACAAAACCGGTTGTTCAACTAAACACTGGATTTTCAAAATTATGTTAAGTTGATGGTTTACAATCTATGTTTTATTGATTGTGCCCTGGTCTGTTATGGTAGAGACATTTTTGGTAGGTACGTTTTCACTTCCCTAAACATGATGCTGATTGGTTGCTTTTTTAATTTTAGTTAAATTGGGGTTGTTTTTGGGCAATTGTTTTGGGAGAATCTGTGTAGAACTGATCATTGGTAATCAACGTGAGATGCATGCCGGTTAGAAATGTGTCACAACTAGATGAGGGAGACACATAATTGTTTATACCTGGTGTTTTAGGCTACGTCCACACAAAGCCAGAGCTTTCCCTATCCAATCTTTTTTTTTCCTTTTCTCAAGAAATATCTGTATCCACATGAATCCACAAAACGATGTAGTATACATGCCAGACCAGTATGTGGCACTGTAATTCTGTTTTTTTTATTAACTAACATTAACACAGATTAATAAATGTATTGTTCCATGTTGTAAAATGCATGTTAGGGTTATGTGCATAGCATGTATGCTACATCGATTTATTAATGAAGCTTTTTGTTTTTTTTTTTTTTTTTGTGGATGCAAATATCTCTTGAGACGAGAAAAAAAAAAAGATCTGATAGGGAAAGCTCTGGCCTTCGTGTGGGTACATGTATAATCGGTTTTATTTTGGCCTCTTTCAACCGTTTTTTTTTTCTGATTATTTTATTTTTTTGTCTATGGGAGGGTGTATGCATGGGCCTTTTCTGATCCTTTTGGTCTGATAATGCACAATAAGTTCATGCTATTTACATATAAACGTGAAAGGAGACAGTAGGAAATGATACAGCAGCTTTCATTTCTGCTCTGATAGCCACAAAACTATGCTGAACACTGTGGGTTTGTGTTAGAATCAGGACTGATAAGAGCCTTTTGTAGACATAATTTTATTACACGCAGAAAGAAGCGTCTACAAAAAGCAATCTGTCAATGTGTTTTCAACTACATCCGGAAGTGGTCGAAAGTGGACAACTGATTTAGTCATTATTCAGGGTAAATTAGTTCATTGTTGCTTCAGTTAAGTTTAATAACTGTGTAAGTTAATCCTATTATGCAATAGGTTTAATTCATCTATGCAAAAGCAACTGAGGATAAAACAGTGATGCCATCATCAGCTGGTTGAACTTTTATATAAAGATGTCACACTCCTATTACTTATGAGAAAGTATCCACCTTATTTTTTCCCTTAAGAGCAGGCACAGCCATTTATCAATTTATGTGTCTGGCTCTCAGTCTCATCCACGCCTGCCTTTTTTAGCTACAAAACAGCTTGTTTTGCTGCGTGATATTATAAACTGGTGTGTCTTACCATATGATTTGAATGTATTATCTTATTTATGAACACACTGGTTTGTAGTGCAAAGAGCTTTTACCATTTACTGGACTTTGGTATTCTTCTCGTTATTTCCCTACACTTCCTAATGACTGGAAGTCCTCTCGTCACATTCCGCTCACGGAACTGTGCAATCAGAGTGGATAATTGTGGGCTGAGGAAGCGTTCAGCGAAGTCTGCAGCGCCAAGGGACTGTACTCAACCCCAGACAGAAAGGACCTTACTCCAACACCAGGTTAACAGGAAAAGTGAATCATGAACAAGTAGAGGTTAAAGAGAAAAATTAAGAATTCATTATATATATATATATATATATATATATATATATATATATATATATATATATATATATATATATATATATATATATACATAAATTGCAAGAAGTAATAAGACTGTTAGCAAGGGCAGACATATGTATAATATTCAGCAGCAAGTAGGGAAATGGAAAGAAGAATGTTATTAGGAATATGAAAAAATTATTTACCATCCGAATAGGACATACTATATTAAATCACTCTCTTTTAATATAGGATACATACAGTTAAGCACAAGCTACATACATACATATATGTATATATATATATATACAGATATACATATAGATATATGTATATATATATATATATGTATATATATATATATATATGGTATATATATATATATATAGATATAGGTATATATATATATATACATATATATATATATATATATATATATATATATATATATATATATATATATATATATACATAAGCAGCAGCAGAGCAGCAGCAGCATAGCAGCAGTGAGCAGTATATATATATATATATATATATGCATATATATATATATATATATATATATATATATATATAGAAGTACATGTATATATATAAGCATATATATATAGCAGCAGCAGAGCATCAGAGAGCAGCAGCAGCATATATGTTGAGCATATATATATATATATATATATATATATATATATATATATATATATATATATATATATATATATATATATATATATATATATATAGAGTAGTATATGTATATATATATATATACAGTATGTATATATATATGTTATATATATATATATATATATATAAAGTATATGTACACAGCATATGTAAAAAGTGTATATATTAGTTGCTTATTAGGGCTTCACACTTCGGCCACAGTTGGTTTGCACATTCCGTTTGCCATCTTTATTAGAAGAAGAACAACAACAACAAACGGTTTTAAACCTGAAGTTGATTTAAACATACATAAAGAAATTAAGAGAATGAGGGAGGGGTTTAATTTAAAAGCATATGTTAAAAAATATATAAATTGTATGCATTATTCATTTCTCCAAATTTACACAGATGGATCAAAGTACATAGAAACTGGAAGGACAGGTGCTGCATTTTTCATTCCAGAATTTCAGGTTAGAAGAAGCCGCGGAAGAATTACGGATGGTACTTCTGTATAAACAGCAGAGATAAAGTATCCTTATGGCATTAGAGTGGGTATATGAAGTTAGGCTGGATAAAGTAATAATATGCTCTGACTCAATGGCAGTTCTTATGAGTTTATAATCATAGCAATCAAATATAAAAGACAATATTATCAGAAATCATGATTACACTAGTATTAAATAGATAGGGATAATTACTCGGTTTATACCTGCACATGTGGGAATTCAAGGTAATGAAGAGGTAGATAAAATTGCTAAAGAATCCTTAAATATGGATGATCCTAGTATAAATATTGCACTCAGCAGAAGAAGGGAAACAGTTAATATTAAATGCATGCAATATTGTACAGCAGATATACTGGGACTCATATCAAACAGGTAGGTATTATCACAAAATACAAAGGAGTATAAAGAGAAGAAAAATCGTTCATAACATAAGTAGAAGGGAACAAGTGATTTTAACACGAACAGGACTTTCAAATCTTAACTAAACACTATACATTTATATGGGAAACATAATACTGGTCTATGTAATGTTTGTTTAACAGAGGAATCAGTGGAACACGTTATGATGGTAATATGTACAGCATATGAAAGAGAAAGGGATCGACTTAAAAGATGAATTACAATCCTTAGGAATTAAATCACTTTCATTAAGTAGTATTTTGAATGATGGTCCAAATGCAGGAAAACAAATAAGTGCAAGCATGAGATTTCTTAAGAATTGTGGAATAATAAACAAGAGTGTAAGATTTAGGTGAGAAACTGTGCGTTCTCTTTACACTCCATCACAGTAGGTGGCGGTATGAACCTATGAAGATGGTTCACAACCCGCCATAAAACTAAAGAAGAAGAAGAACTAACGGTTTTCAAATCCTCGGTTCCTAGCTAGTGATGGGATTTATGGCTCTTTGAGGGGATCCGGATCTTCGCGATCCGTTCCTTTCGAAGAGCAGTTCAAAAGAACGGCTCTTTTGGCTCTTTTTAAATATTTAGTCAGTTTTAAGAAGCCAGCTTGGGGGCATCTCAGTTTATCCTGGAAATAATCACTGGGAGGAATGATGAGGTGAGATTTGTAGTCAAATAATTAAAACTCAGATATCACACACCAATATCTGAGTTTGAATTATTCTGAAATATTGATTATTACCTCATTTGTCATGTGTGGACTATATTCCATAGGGGTTGCACAAATCCCTCTGCTTAGACAGTGACATCACTATTTTGGATTTACCTTTAGTACAAAGTGTTTGTGTGTGTGTGTGTGTGTGTGTGTGTGTGTGTGTGTGTGTGTGTGTGTGTAAAGCTACGTTGACTTATGTTATTCATACAATACCTACTCACAAATAAACATCAAAAACAAAGCCGGCTGCAATGAATTTCTGTGCAAAACAGCTTTTACTACAAACACTTCCACACAAGAACATTGTTATCACACAATAACATTTTGATAGAAAACAAAAATATTTAAAGTAGATAAAATTACAATAAATAAAATGGAAATGTCTACATACTACATACTATTACTACTGTAAACTTTGCAAATAGGACATCAGCCCCTTCAAGTCAATGAACAATAACAAAGTGTTTTTTTTTCCACTGGAGTACTCACGTGAAGGATGCGTGCACAACTAACTAATATCATTACGCTTTAAAGGGTTGGCCTGCGCAGGGTGCGCCCCTCCCCCTATAACTGTTCTGTCTCGCGGAGGAGCTCATGTCTGGCGCTTCTGTCTCACTGTTTGTAAGTAGGTTTACATATGTAAAGGATTTGCCACTGATGATTCAAACGCGAGTTTTGAACAGTGTAGAGTAGCACTTCTTGTTTGTTGATTCTCCAATCACAAATGCAGACATGGTTTTGTGTTAACGCGACACGCGAGTATGCAACGCAACGCGTAAAAGACAGTATTCATTATAATCAATTATAAAAAGTCATTATAATCAGCAATTATGTCCCCACTGGATGCAACAACTGCCTTGTTTGTAATGGGTTTTATTGTTTTTGTCCTGTCATGCGGTGTAGTGACCGGGACATGCATAAGAGTATATGTTGAGGGGCGTAACATTTCCGTCAGACACTTGAAACATTTGTCGAGTCAATAAGAAAGTGGTTGGTTGGTGGATAATAGGAGAACTCGTTTTTTTTAATGATGATGTTTTTTGTGAAGATGATTTTTTTAAAGGAGGCGGGGCATAGAGGAGCAATAATGTACATTATGTGGAAAATAATGTTTTTGAACCTTAAACCGCATAAACACATTTCATTACAACAAATACACAAAATAATTTTCTTTTTAGCAGCATCATATGACCACTTTAAACAATACTCATCTGTTAGTTAGACTAAGGCTGCTGCTAATGGCACGTCCCAATAAAAACTGAGACTGCCACTGAAACACCACCGTGGCATTATTTATTATTTTATTTTCATTGAAAGGGACAGTGAAGAGACAATGGGAAATGAGGAAAAAAGGATCAAACTCACTCAAACGGCAGTTCACATACGTTCAATTACATAAACATTGCTTCAAAAAAGGCAGTTAAGCAGTAAACCAGCAACAAAGCAGGAAACAAACGTTACCAGCAGCAGAACAGTGAGTGCTTGAGGTTTTTTCAGCAGTGTGTAGAGGTTTTGTTTTTAACCTGCTGTAGTGATCCAAAAACAAGAGCAAATGACAAATTCTTTGTTTCTTGTCATTTGCACCATAATAACATTTGAACTGATGTACTTGACAGATCAGTTATTTTGTCCCATCTGTTAACATCCTCTTTAACTGACTGTTTACATACCTAAATACCTGCACGCCAAAGCGCTAATATGACCAGGAAATGTATTTGACTGCTCGCGATATAATCGCACAAGGCATCATACTGTATTTGAAGACACAGCGTGCTCTTCACATATTATTGTTTGCATTGATGGTTACATTATTTTACTATTGACATCTCGCTGTTACTACATATTATGTTAACTCTGTGTAGTGAGAAATAATGTGGTTTGAGAATGTTACCATCTAGTTGCTTAGTAATTACGCATCTTTAAATTCACACGCGGTTTTGGACAATCATGGAATCACAGTGTGCTGTATAAACCACTGTTTCAGTGTTTGGGTACCTGGAAAATGTGAACTTTTCCAATTTTAATTAAAGAAGTATTAAAAATCCACTCAGGAAAAAACTTTGTAGTATAGCACAATATCTGTATGATGATGTGCAATGCTAGAGTCATATATGCACAAGTCACATGGTGCTTTTGTCCAATCAATGACACTGACTCAGAAATATGCAAATAAAAAACGCTAACCTGAGGTTTAAGGATGTATAGCATTGAAACATCAGCTTATGAATACCCAGGATTCAAGTGCAGACAAAAGGCATTAGAGTATTAGAAAGGGTATTACAGCAACTAGCAAACTTTTTGGGATGAGAGTGATGCTCTCACCTCTCATACACACACCATAACAGCCAAACATTTGTGCTCAACAATTTAACAACGTTAATAATAATGCACTCACCTTTGTGTTGTGCTTTAACTCATCCACTCTTTAACTTATATTTATACCTCCTCTTTGACATAGCGATCACTTGAATATAGTGCTACAAGTTCAAAATCTGATCTATTATCATGCTAAAATATACCACTCATGAATCAACTTGGCCTATAAAATGTAGAAATTTGAATACTGGTGAAATTATCAAAAAGTTTGTCTAGCCACCCAAACCAATTTTGATGCGCAATCAAATTCCACCCGACTGGGTGGAAATCCACCCAATCTGGCAACATTGGTTTTGTTATAATGTGCCCAAGTGAAACATTGTTTTTATTTGTACTTTTATGTGAATCACAACAGAGTTGTAATGTCATCTTGCCTGAAATTTATTTATTTAATTTTTTTCATGAGGTGCTTTTTAGATGTGGTGCCAGTCTATAATTTCATGTGTGAATCCCATCTGTCTCTCCTAGTTATTTTCATGAATTGTTTGTGTGATTTTATACCATCTTATTAATTGTATCAATTATGTATTTATATAATAAAATACAATTTTCTGATAGAGATGATTTGCCTCAATGTTTGGGAACACTTTTGTTTTCTTATGAATTTGTCTGTAAATATGTAAACAGGCTCACTAGTATAATAGAGACTCGCTGACAGACTGTGTTACAATAGTTTTGCCAGGTGAGTAGTAGGTAAATGTTATACATTTATTATACTGTAACTAATGGGTATGTAACTAATTTAGGGGTTACTGCATGTGAAATTTAAAATGTGTTATTTGACAGAGTCTGAGACACTTCTGGCAGAGCTGAACAAGCATGAGAGTGTTGAGGTAGACAGTGGAGGTAGATTGTCTGTGTGTTGACAGGTGTTAGGGAGCTGTGATTTTGAAACTCTGAAACATCATCACGGTAGAATTATGTGTCATGACAGGTTAAATGTTTTATGTCAGGGAGGGATAAGTTTAGTAAAATCTTCAAACCTAAGTTTCTTTGTTGTTTGTCATAGGTGATAAATGCATATTTATCATCTACCTACATGCCTCTACTTTGGGAGTGTGACAGATTTGACTCCTGGATGTTTGAAAAGGTGATTATGACTAGTGCAAATGTTACAATGTTTAAGTTTTATACATTAACACTGATAGTACTAACTACCGTAGTTTGTAAGCTGAACTTAGAAGCAATATGGATTCCTTTTCAATAGCTTTTGGGCAAAGAAAATTGCTTACTCATGTTATTTTAATAAATATATTTAGCTGCCACTCTTCATTTCATAGTTTTTATGGTGAATAAAATGAAAGCGAGTGGCTGTGTTCGAAATGGCACGCTAGCTTACTGCTTACTGCCCAGTACACAGTGTATACTGCCTACTATTTTTTAAGAATAGTGTGTGAAACAGTAAACAATAAGCAAGTAAATGTATTAGAGTAGTATGCTACAGTGTTGTCACATGACAAACACTGTTGTTTAATTTAAAATAAATTTGCTAACTTTTTTTTTTTAAACAAATGATTGCTATATTGCCTAATTGAACTAATTTCATAATTAATTAACTTTATATATTGAACAGAACTGAATTAATTTGTTTTCTTTTTGGCAGTTACATTAAGTGGAAACACTAAATTAAGACACTAAATGCAAATGATGATAAATTGTTTACATTAAAATGGCAGTATTTTCATTAGGTGGCAGATATCTATAGTCCAGTACTGTAGTACATTATAAAACAATATATTATATAACTGAGTGTAAATTATCATATTTATTAATATTAATGGATGCCACCTTATTGGGACAATAAAGCCCTTCCTACACCTATCACTAACCATAACCAATAACACTGTATTATTAATGAGGCATTTTATTTCTAATTTTCAAATATTTCCAAATATTTTGTTTTTATTGAAAATAAATGCCTTTCCAAGCTGATATGTGGTGGGAAAAGGAGAAGAACGAGTTCAGCAAAAGATGGATTTGAACATGGGTTGATTGCATAAATTACTTCATGTTTTACTCGATAAGCCACTGATACTACAGATATTCAGGTGTCTTTTGCAGTGCTGTTCATTGGAGCCAGGCTTTGGTGGTCAGAGTTATTGTAAATAGCCTCACAATCCATGTGAGAGGCAATCACTGGGTACTTTTGGTAGCAGATGTTCCAAAGATGGAAGTATCCATAATCGGCTCACTTTCAGGAAATATTGATCAAGGCCCAGAAACGTAATAGGACATTGTTTTAAATAGCTATGAGAACACTTTTTGTGAACAAGGAAAACAAAAATAATGACTATATTCAATGATTTCTTCTCTCCTGGCAGAGTCTGAAACCATTATTTAGAGTAACACAACACTTGGTGCGGTGCTGCTGACTAGAAAGCTACCTGAAAAACTGTTTGTTCTGTTTCTTGATGTCACTCCAGACAGACTGATGATGATCAGATCACATCTCTGTGTGGAGCAATGGCTGTTGTAAGCAAAAATATCACTATATTATTACAATTAATGGCAAAATGAATGTTTGGAAATGTAAACTGATATTTCCTGCTGACACTCTTCAGCAAATGATATGAATAACTGACTTAAACTAATTTTTTAGCTGGTGAAAATGCTGGTGTTCTAATAATTTTGGCCACCACTTTGTGTGTGTGTGTGTATATATATATATATATATATATATATATATATATATATATATATATATATATATATATATATATATATATATATATATACAGTACCCTCCATAAGTATTGGAACAGTAAAGACAAAAATTGTTCTGTTTGCTTTGGAGTTAATAAATCTGTAAATAAGACTAAAAGATGAATATGAGAAAAAAAACTACAGAGTGTCACATTTTATTATTGGGTAATTCATCACAAAGATGTTTTACCAGCTAAGAAGATCAGCAATTTTAGAGTTTCATCTCCCTATCTGATGTGAGTAGAAGTATTGGAACAGTTGCCTCAGGTCTCTCTAAGTGTTCAGCTGTGTCCTGTTGCATTAATTCTTCAGATATTAAAAGCAGGGAATGTGTCTTATCAGTTATATCCATTGCTTCTGCATTCTAAATCTTGCATTCGATGATGACACACACAAACCAGGATGAAGATGAGGAAGCCGACTCTGAAAGAAAAGCAAGCAATTTGGATGCTAAAAGAAAAGAGGAAGTCAATTAGAACTATAGGGAAAAAAAGGGCATGGAGAAATCAAGAGTTTGGAAACTACTGGCGACATCAGCAACCAACGACGACCTGATCGGCTGAGAGAAACAACAGCAGTTGATGACAAACAAATCATAAAAGCTGTGAAAACCCTAGATCAAAACCCTAAAATACATGTCTGTAAAATCACCAACAACCTCCAGGAAGCTGGGTTGATGTTCTGTCAATCTACAGTCCGCAGGAGAATTTGACACAGAATTACAGAAGCTACACAGCAAGATGCAAACCTCTGACCAGCACCAAAAATAGAAAGGCAAGATTCTTCACAAATGTGAGACTGTCTCATCTGTCCATCAACTCAGTTCCAAAATTCTACTAAGATTAACCTTGGAAAGCAAAAGTCTGGAGAAAAAAGGGAACTGCAAATGATCCTAAGCATACAACCTCATTTGTAAAGTTTGGTGGAGGTGGTGTCATGGCATGGGCATGCATGGCTGTCTCTAGAACAGGATTCTTCATTTTAATGATGACTTAATGTATGATGGCAGTAGCAGAATGAATTTGGAAGGGTACAAAATCATCTTGGCGACCAATATACAAGAAAATGCCACCAAATTCATCAGAAGGAACTTCATATTAGATCAGGACAATGACCCAAAACACCCTGCCAGTTCAGTCAAGGACTTTATCAGGACAAAGAAATGTAAAGTCTTAGATTGCCCCAAATCAATCTCCAGATTAGCTTTTAATCTTTTACATCTGCCATAAATTCAGCTGTTCTAATACTTATGCTCACATCAAATAGTGGGATGAACTCTAAAAGTGCTTTGCTTTTTATTTGGTAATACATGTATGTGTCGAAAGACCTAATAATAAAATGTGACATTCTGTATTCATCCTTTAATCATATTTGCAAATGACTTGACTCCACAGCAGAGGAAGCAATTTTGTCTTTACTGTTCCAATACTTATGGATGGTACAGTATATATATATATATATATATATATATATATATATATATATATATATATATATATATATATATATATATATAGTTTTGAAGTGGATCAAAAAAGTTAATCAATTTTGTCCTATGACAAGAACACAAAAACCCACCAATTCACGATCTCAACAAATTAGAATATGGTGACATGCCAATCAGCTAATCAACTCAAAACACCTGCAAAGCTTTCCTGAGTTTGGTTCACTAGGCTACACAATCATGGGGAAGACTGCTGATCTGACAGCTGTCCAGAAGACAATCATTGACACCCTTCTTCACAAGGAGAGTAAGCCACAAATATTTATTGCCAAAGAAGCTGGCTGTTCACAGAGTGCTGTATCCAAGCATGTTAACAGAAAGTTGAGTGGAAGGAAAAAGTGTGGAATAAAAATATACACAAACAAACGAGAGAACCGGAGCCTTATGAGGATTGTCAAGCAAAATCGATTCAAGAATTTGAGTGAACTTCACAAGGAATGGACTGAAGCTGGTTTCAAAGCATACAGACGAGTCAAGGAATTTGCTGAACCACAGACCTGGGCTTCCATACCACCTCAGAAGTGCCACAAACTGATCACCTCCATGCCACGCCAAATTGAGGCAGTAATTAAAGCAAAAGGAGCCCCTACCAAGTATTGAGTACATGTACAGTAATTGAACATACTTTCCAGAAGGCCAACAATTCACTATTTTTTTATTTTATTTTTATTATTATTATTGGTCTTATGAAGTATTCTAATTTGTTGAGATGGGAATTGAATTGGTGGGGTTTTGTTTAATGTGAGCTGAAATCATCACAAAAGAACCAAAGACTTAAACTAAAAAATGTTGGGAGACTGTACAAATTGTGAGTAAAAAAAGGATTGGAATAATTTACAAATCTCATAAACTTATATTTTATTCACAATAGAATACAGATAACATATCAAATGTTGAAAGTGAGACATTTTGAAATGTCATGCCAAATATTTGGCTCCATTTTGATTTCATGAGAGCTACACATTCTAAAAAAAAGTTGGGACAGGTAGCAATAAGAGGCCGGAAAAGTTAAATGTACATATAAGGAACAGCTGGAGGACCAATTTTCAACTTACTTAGGTCAATTGGCAACATGATTGGGTATAAAAAGAGCCTCTCAGAGTGGCAGTGTCTCCCCAGAAGTCAAGATGGGCAGAGGATCACCAATTTCCCCCAATGCTGCGGCGAAAAATAGTGGAGCAATATCAGAAACGAGTTTCTCAGAGAAAATTGCAAAGAGTTTGACGTTATCATCATCTACAGTGCATAATATCATCCAAAGATTCAGAGAATCTGAAACAATCTCTGTGCAAGCAAGGGTCAAGGCCGGAAAACCATACTGGATGCCCGTGATCTTCGGGCCCTTAGACGGCACTGCATCACATACAGGAATGCTACTGTAATGGAAATCACAACATGGGCTCAGGAATACTTCCAGAAAACAATCCACAATCCAATGAACACAATCCACCGTGCCATTCGCTGTTGTCTCTAGGCCAAGGCTCATTTAAACTGTTCTGTGGTCAGACAAATCAAAGTTTTTTTTGGAAAACTGGGATGCCATGTCATCCGGACTAAAGAGGACAAGGACAACCCAAGTTGTTATCAGCGCTCAGTTCAGAAGCCTGCATCTCTGATGGTATAGGGTTGCATGAGTGTGTGTGGCATGGGCAGCTTACACATCTGGAAAGGCACCTACTTGAATACTAGGGATTTCAGGTCTGATGACATCACGCGGGCATGGTTTGAGCTCAAGGTCGAGGAGCATGTGCAGTTTACACACTCCGTGTGAAGCCCGCGAACGTATGACGGTGGCATGACCTGCGGAGATCTTGAGTTTGTTTCATTTTAGTGCATTTCAAACAAGAATAATTATCAATTATAAAGTTGGGCAGTGGAAGAAGAAGAAAAAAAAACTCATGTGGCACATTGATAATTAAATTGGGAATATATTTAATATTACTGTTGGTCTCTCTCTCTTTCGCTTAACACACACACACACACACATAGATACATTTATATTACACTTGTATATATTTATAATTTGTATATAATTTCATAACATGTTATTACGTTAATTATATATTTCTAAAAATATACATATACATTAGTATAAATTCACGTGTGTGTGTATACACACACACCATGCAAGTTTATATTTAAAGTAATTAAACAGTTTGAATAATCAGAAGAAAAAAATGATGGCCTAAAACTGAACTACCATACATTTTGATGTCAACATGAAATCCAAATTGCCCCGGTTTTACTTTTCTTGTTGTGAGCTATTGATCAGTGCATATATATATATATATTTTATTTTCACCTTAAAAAAGAGTAAAGCAACATGGTATCATTGATTTACTCCTTAAGGAGAAAAACAACAACAACAACAACAAAAGAGCAGTATGGTTTCAAACAGAACTTGCATACTGCTGCTGAATATCTGAACTGTTGAAAGACCTGTATACGTGCATGTATCTGGCATCACTTAAACCAGAACCACAGATAAAGTCAAGAAAGAACAGATGTCTTTGTTTTGGCTTCATAATCGGAAAAATGTCCCAAAATATTTTTACCTACAAATTATTGCCTAAACAAACTTTACAATAAAGCAAAATCAAATGATTGAAACGATAAAAAAAAAAAAAAAAAAAAAAACCTGTTGACAAAAACATGGCTTTAAATATGGTTATTTAAATTAACTTACAGCAAATGGCCTTCTTCCCAATATGGAAGTAAAATGACATCAATGTTGCAAATGTCCACCTTTAAAGTATGAACATAATTTAGGCACACAACCACCCACTTTAGTCAAAAATCTTCAGAAACAATAAAGTACACATCTTGATGCATAGAAAAAAACAGGAAAGTGATCCTCTGGGTAGAGACAGGTGGTAACCAGGTCACCGAAATGTAACTTCTGGCCACGCAGACTTGAATGTTCTGTAACACAAAGTTTACACAAAGTTTTGGTTTATTTGTTTGTTTTTCACAATGACAAAATAAATTGTACACCTTATACTGTTGATATGTAATGCATGGTAGTGGACACTGTAGCCACCCTCTCCTTAGATCCATTGTTATGAGCATTAGAATTGAAAAAAAAAGAATTTAGTAATTAAACCAAATGTTTCTGGTGCATTACATTATTTGGATTAACGTTACACGTAAAAATACAAATGGATAACATTTTTAAAATATAAAAGCAGGTTTTGAAACAATGACCAGCTTTGTTACAGTCAAGCATCAGTTAGGATTTTTTTTATTGTCTTTTTACTAGTTTATTATCTTTTTATTAGTTTATTTATACACGAGAGAGAAAAAATATGTATAAATAAATGGAAAAGAAAAAAAAACGGCACAAAACATCAATGGATACAGTAGGTAGAATATTTTTGGTCATAATAATAATAAGAGTAAATAAATAACACACACACACACACACACACATAAAAGGGAGTAGACTAGGCAACACTATCATGAATTTGGTAGCAAACCAAGCAGACTTTTAGCCTATCAGCTTAAAAGAGAACATGCTGAACGTACAATAAAATGCATACGTAACCCGTCAGGGCAATTGAAATATGATATGCAATCTATTAAGTCTTCTTTTCATGGCTTTTATACACAGTTGTACACATCTGAAAACCCCTATGAGACAGATATTCATTCGTTTCTAGAAAATATATCTCTGCCCTCATTGTCGGAAGCAGATAGGGAGCAGTTGAACTCCTCTTTTACTCCAAAGGAGGTGTTTTAAGCAATTTTGTCACTCCCCTCTCGGAATAGGTAAAAATTGCACATGAATGCCCTCCCATTTTCAAACTTGAATGCAATGAGCTCGTAATTACGATTTAACTACGTCAAGACTAAAACATCAACCGCCACGATACTGTACTTTTTTCACAACTTGTAATACGTTGTACAAGTCTAAAAACTGTTTAACAAACTT